>NC_052311.1:52051119-52351119 GCF_016432855.1 Salvelinus namaycush
CACCCCCCCCCCCCCCCCCCCCCCCCCCCCCCCCCCCCCCCCCCCCCCCCCCCCCCCCCCCCCCCCCCCCCCCCCCCCCCCCCCCCCCCCCCCCCCCCCCCCCCCCCCCCCCCACCCCCCCCCCCCCCCCCCCCCCCCCCCCCACCCCCCCCCCCCCCCCCTCTTTTCTTTCCCTTCCTCAACTCCTCTCCTTTCTTCTTTGTTCTAATAACAAACATATTTCAGATTGGGTTCGGCCCATCTCCCCACCACTCCAACCACCTCCTGTGATAATTAAACCAGGGCTTCATAATAAAGTTCACATTGCTGTTACCCCCTCCCCACAACACAGACCCCACCCACACCACCAGCAGTACCGGTACCCAAGGTCAAAGGTTGCAGACTAGACTGGCGTTGGATGGCTTTGATCAAATGTACATGCATTTTCATTCACCATTGCTATAGGTGGCTAAAAGCATTTGGTCTTAAGTACTGCTTTGTACAGTATTGATTTATGGGAGGTGTAGTCCATTACTATTGTATGCAACACTGGTCCTAGAGACACTATGGCTCTCCAGAAATGTCCTGTCTCTGGTGTGTGTGTTCTCTTTGTACACATCTACAGTACGTTGTGACATACTGAATGAGACACACCCCCAGGAGAGGGTCACAGTGTCTAAGTCGACTTGGATATATGGGTGCTGTGTGTGTCCTGTTGTGTTTTCCTCTTCTAGAGATTTTGTGTGTGTGTGTGTACAGAATGTGTGTGTGTGTGTCACAACTTCCTACAGTACATTTGATCAGATTGGTCAGTAACGGAAGCCACATAATTTTCTCTTTCTCTCTCTTTCTCTCTCTTTATCTCCCTCTCCTCCTGCCCTCCGTCTCTCTCTGGAAGCTGGTGAATGCCTGGGGTGCATCCTAAGATGTGTGAGGGTCAGAGCAGAGGTTGCATTAGACTGTCGGTCCTGTGTGTGTATTTGTGTGAGGATGTTTGCATCTTTCTTTGGCAGAATGTAGTATGTGTTTGTGTCAATGTGTGTCTCTGCCTCTAGCTTCGTGTGTGTGTGTGTGTGTGTGTGTTTATCCCCGGGCAGCAGTGACAGCCCCTGCCAGCTGGCGGGATGTTCAGAGCTGGTGGAATGTTCCCCAGGGTTCCGCAGGGTTCTACTGGGAGAGATAAGCTAGAGCTCCAGGGGCGGAGAGGAGCTGTACTGGCCATCACCCCCACACACAAGTACACACACACCACACACACATAAACACACTTTTGAAAAGTTTAAATAAAAATACAACACACACACACACACACACACACAAACTCACACACACAGCTTCCCTCAAATGCCCAATACATGTCCAAGTCAAAACAGAAAGGCCTCCAAATTACATCCAGAGCTTTTCAAATGAAGGTGTTCTTATTCCAGACAGAGGCAATATAAAATCAAGCTATGGACAAGGTCTGTTCATTCCAAACACCAGAATAATCACTCCAGTCAACATATGTCTTGTTCCTACACGCCCAGAATATCTCAACCACCTTTCCAATCGATCATGGTTTGGTGCCTCTCATCAGGTTCAAGAGACCTGCCAAATGGTTTATGGGAAAAGACATCCCTGAATTGGCTTTTCTGGGAAAAGAAGGCGATAACTAATGTTCATGCTGACAGGGGTTTGTCACCACGCTGTCACACCGTCCCACATCCTCCTGCAGGCTAGCACATCGTCATTGGGTGTTGCCAATCCATTCTTCCATAGTTCATAGTCAAAGGTAGTGCACTACTGGAACTTGATAAGGCTAACAGTCACTCTCGATCTCAATACACTTTACAAAATAAAAATTAAAACACAAAAGAATGTTGAAAATGATTGAAACAGTAACTATTTTTGAAGACTATCAAATTTCAACACCTGGATCCTCAAAATGGCATCTTTCACCACTAGCAGGGCTGGGACTCTCCCTCGCCACTTCTCATTTAGCAAGAAAGACAGCTTAGATTTTTCCAGTGACTGACTTGATGACAGACCAGCCTCTGTTTGTTTTTGCAACTAGAACAAAGGCAATGTGTCGGCCATTCTGGCTCAAGACTCCTCAACTGCATAACCAGAATTCTGTATGTGCAGACTGTCTGGCTTGACCTCAGTGATCTAAACCAATCCAGACGGGTGTTTTCGGCTATAGCCCGTCTCCACTATAGGTACAGCAGGTCAAGTGGAAGAGAAAGGGGCCAATTCAGCAGGAGGGCCCAAATGTGACACAACACCATGTCACCTGACGATGGTGGATCGCCTGGCTCCGTCCATCTCTGGTGGAGCACGTTAACGCACCTTGCCCCCCCTCGTCCCCCCTCGTCCCCTCTCTGGCCCTCGGGGGGTGACACGGCCACGGTCCACCTGTCAGGAGCAATTTGGGACCATCGCTGTGGAAACAGGCCCTGTTTCATATTGGATTACCTGAGTCTCATGAAGAGTGTGTGTGTGTGGGGGGGGGGGGGGGGGATTATCCATGCGACAACAGGGAATAAAGGAGTCGCTGGTTAAATGGAGCAAGCAGTAGGTGGGTGGGAGACAGAGTGCATCTACCTGCCTCCAGGGTGGTTCATGGTGTGTATTTGGCTGTGTGTGTGTGTGTGTGCTCTAGGTCTGGTTCACAGTCAGGGAGTGTTTGTAAGTGTAGACCTATCACAGACTACATGGAGAATAGCTGACAGATGTAAAAACTCCACGTGTCCAATCAAGCAAATACAAACAAGCACAGTGCAGTGAGGAGACATGGAAAAACCTAACAACGACAGCGTGTAAAACACCATCTATCAGGAACAAAAATGAGTCAGACGCTCTGCAAATAGGAAATTGAGGGAAAGACGAGAGCAAATGGAATTACAAAACAGCCTAAGGGGTGATGCTTCAGTACAAAACCTTACTAAACAAAAATGCTTCAAGACATCTCCAGTCTGCCAAGCAGTGTTAGCATCTGACACTAACAATGCCAACTCCCATTGACAACAGTCCCAACAGGCTAGCACATGTAGCTTAGTGCTAATCTATCTGGATAGCTATCTTTCACCACTTGGGTTCAGAGAAAGGGGTTATTTTCCATAGAGACGGATGTAGCGCTAAAAGCTAATTCACCTCACTCAGTGCAGAGGGGGCTGAGGGGTGCATTCAGAAGCACTCAGCCCCGACTCTGACTGGTATATGAGTGTGTGTGTGTGTGTGTGTGTGTGTGTGTGTGTGTGTGTGTGTGTGTGTGTGTGTGTGTGTGGGTGTGTGTGTGTGTGTGTGTGTGTGTGTGTGTGTGTGTGTGTGTGTGTGTGTGCATGAGTGTGGGTGACACCTTGTGACCCCTAACGCGGGCGCTGAAATGGACCCCTCACCAAACGAACTGGGAGATTATTCCATCCCTTCTCATTATGCTCTTCATTTCATGTGCCAAGTGTGGGGTAGTGTGACTATGGAGAGAGTGAGGGGGAAAGAGGGTGATAACGGAGAGAGGAAGACTGGAAGAAAGAGGGGGAGACAGGAAGTGAAAGGCAGACAGAGGAATAGAGGGAAACAGAAAGGGAATGACGAGAGAGAGAGACGGGTGAGTTAGAGAAAAGTGGACGATAACAGAGGGAGGGGGCTTAGGGGTGAGAGGAAAAGGGGGAGGAAGAGAGAGAAACAGACAGAACGAGAGAGATACAAAGAGGAAGAGAGAGAAACAGACAGAACGAGAGAGATACAAAGAGGAAGAGAGAGAAACAGACAGAACGAGAGAGATACAAAGAGGAAGAGAGAGAAACAGACAGAACGAGAGAGATACAAAGAGGGCGAGAGAGAAACAGAGAACGAGAGAGATACAAAGAGGAAGAGAGAGAAACAGACAGAACGAGAGAGATACAAAGAGGGAGAGAGAGAAACAGACAGAACGAGAGAGATACAAAGAGGGCGAGAGAGAAACAGAAAGAACGAGAGAGATACAAAGAGGGCGAGAGAGAAACAGACAGAACGAGAGAGATACAAAGAGGAAGAGAGAGAAACAGACAGAACAAGAGAGATACAAAGAGGGAGAGAGAGAAACAGACAGAACGAGAGAGATACAAAGAGGGAGAGAGAGAAACAGACAGAACGAGAGAGATACAAAGAGGGAGAGAGAGAAACAGACAGAACGAGAGAGATACAAAGAGGGAGAGAGAGAAACAGACAGAACGAGAGAGATACAAAGAGGGAGAGAGAGAAACAGACAGACCGAGAGAGATACAAAGAGGGAGAGAGAGAAACAGACAGAACGAGAGAGATACAAAGAGGGAGAGAGAGAAACAGACAGAACGAGAGAGATACAAAGAGGGAGAGAGAGAAACAGACAGAACGAGAGAGATACAAAGAGGGAGAGAGAGAAACAGACAGAACGAGAGAGATACAAAGAGGAAGAGAGAGAAACAGACAGAACGAGAGAGATACAAAGAGGGCGAGAGAGAAACAGACAGAACGAGAGAGATACAAAGAGGGCGAGAGAGAAACAGAAAGAACGAGAGAGATACAAAGAGGGCGAGAGAGAAACAGACAGAACGAGAGAGATACAAAGAGGAAGAGAGAGAAACAGACAGAACGAGAGAGATACAAAGAGGGAGAGAGAGAAACAGACAGAACGAGAGAGATACAAAGAGGGAGAGAGAGAAACAGACAGAACGAGAGAGATACAAAGAGGGAGAGAGAGAAACAGGCAGAACGAGAGAGATACAAAGAGGGAGAGAGAGAAACAGACAGAACGAGAGAGATACAAAGAGGGAGAGAGAGAAACAGACAGACCGAGAGAGATACAAAGAGGGAGAGAGAGAAACAGACAGAACGAGAGAGATACAAAGAGGGAGAGAGAGAAACAGACAGAACGAGAGAGATACAAAGAGGGAGAGAGAGAAACAGACAGAACGAGAGAGATACAAAGAGGGAGAGAGAGAAACAGACAGAACGAGAGAGATACAAAGAGGAAGAGAGAGAAACAGACAGACCGAGAGAGATACAAAGAGGGAGAGAGAGAAACAGACAGAATGAGAGAGATACAAAGAGGGAGAGAGAGAAACAGACAGAACGAGAGAGATACAAAGGGGGAGAGAAAAAGAAGAAATGAGAGTAGTAGAATGTGCCTGTCCATTGGAGCGTCTGGGTGTAGTCTAATGAAGCTGAGAGAATATGTTTTCTCAGGTCAAATAGAATAGTTTCTCATTGTACTGTAGGATTAAACATGAAGCAAGCCAAAGCTCCAATGAGGGCCATTTTAAACTCAAGGCTTATTTTGAAATAAATTCAAATGAGTTCCACTATTATCTTGTAGACTGAGGCTCAGCAGAAAAGAGCAGAGAGAGAGAGAGAGAGAGAGAGAGAGAGAGAGAGAGAGAGAGAGAGAGAGAGAGAGAGAGGGGAGGAAAGAAAAAGAAAGAAAAAGAGAAAAGCTGAATAGAGTGAAGATGGTAACTGTGAGAATGAGGTGTGGTGATGAAGAAGGACAGGTTCCTTTGCAGCAGATAATTATAACCATGAGAATGTGTGTGTGTTCCAGCTGAGTTCCTCAGGAAGGCTCTGAAATAGGATAAGTTGACCCTGATGGGCCTGAAGAGAGAGAGGGTCTGTATTTGGCGCATGGGGGGGGGCTAGGGGACCATGGACAATTCCTGGCTGCCTCCCCTGACCAGAAATGTGATTAACGCTTCACAGAAAGGGGAGATGTGGAAGAGAGATGGGGTAGATGGGAGAGAGATATGGGGGAGGGAGGGGAGGAGATCGTCAGGTCTACCCGACCACCATGCAACGCTATCCCATCTCATTCCGACATGCTCCAACCTCCGCCACAGGTATCATTACACACACTGCATTCCATAGCGCCAAACACACACAAACTCTCTCTTCATCTCTGTCTCTCTCTATCTCTCTCTCCCTCTTTTACTCTGTCTCGCTGAGAAGGAGTAAGACGAGGAGCTGTCAGCTACCGGGGCCACCGCCACTTCCGCCAAACTTTGGGGTGCTCCAGGGCCCCCTCTTCTTTCAGTCTTCCTCTCCTTCTATCTCTCCGTCTCCCTCTCTGTGGTGACGGGACTTTGGAGTGCTTTTTAGAAGTGTGGAGATGAGGCTTTTTTGATCTGGCAGCGCTTTGGACACCACACAGCTCCAGCTCTGACGTGTGCCTTTCCGAAATGGAGATGCATGGTCTCGCTTGCTGTTGCCACAGCATGAAAGAGCACCTCTGACAGAACACACAAAAGCAGCCGAAGAAAGACGAAGAAATAGTGACGCGTCCACAGTACATACACTCCCTCTCGCCATGTCTGTCTTGCTTTCAGTCTCTGAGGCTGTATGCTTTACTGAACACTGTGCACGACTTAGGTAATAAGCTCCGTACAGACAACAATGGGAGTGTCCGAGACGACAATCAGTCATAGGAGATGCCACAAGAATAGATGGGAGATATGAACAATAACAAAGTAAGAAAGGGTTCAAGTGTGCCTATCCAGATCTTGTCAACACAAGTTTGGGTGTTTGCGAGAACATGTATTTTGGGGTGAGTGTGTATTTTGGGTAAGCATGTGTATATTAATCTCCTTTAGAAATGTGAATATGAACGGTGCCCATGTGGGGGATGGATGTCGGTCAGTGGTGAAGGGACTGTGGGACTAGGAGAGTAGGGTGAGTGGGCAGTGGACAGAGGGAAAGGGTTGGCAGGGTGCATCGCCCGTCTGGTCTGGGATGGCTCTTGGCCTTGCCACCCTGGGTGGGCATCTGGGCTGTAAAAGCCGTGGCATTAGTGGTCCAGACCTTCTGTTGTGGAGGTCAATTTAACACTGGTCGAAACCATGTGGCATAACAACACAACAGCAAAATACAGCAGAACTCGTTTTTTTGTGAGTGTGTGTGTTTGATAGATTAATACTGGAGGGTAAAAATACACTGCGTCTCTCATGTTAGAGAAATGTTATATCCACAGCACAGGTTCCTCATATCCAACTCTCACACAAACAAAGGAAGCACCCAGGGAGTCTTAGCAAGCTCCAAATAAACATAGACGATAACACGGATATACTGTAGACGGAAACGCATGCAGACAATGGCAGATACACACTCACACCTCGATATAAACAAATATACACACACACACATTCAGACACACACAGACATGCTAACTCACTCAGACTTGAATACATGCACAGAATGATGCAAACCTTAATACAAGCATGCATGAATACATGCACACACACACACACACACACACACACACACACACACACACACACACACACACACACACACACACACACACACACACACACACACACACACACACACACACACACACACACAGCTTGATACCGTGCATGAGCTGAATGTAATGCACGCAGGCTGCAAGCCAGGAAGGCAGGAAAACAAACCAAAGACGTTCGCTGTGGGACTCAGGGAGAAAGAGAGAGAGAGAGATCAGGGTCTGGGCCGAGTAAACAAACAACCATAGAAAAACAAACAGAGGGGTCCATTACACGAGTGGAATCTATACCACCCAACAATAAATGTCTGCATGTATTTTGATGAGCCCCAGTTATGCCTGAGACCTGGCCCCCCACAAACATAGTAACTCACACACACACGTAATATAGTAACTCACAGCCACTGGTGCACACAGGTCCGCACACAGGTCCGCACGCACGCACACACACACACACACACACACACACGAGACTTCAGCCAGGCTATTTTATGAATCATGACCTTGACTGGGGGAGTAGGGGGGGGGGGGGGTTTCCTCCATCCACTCGTTTATGAGAGCGAGGGAATAGATTTCCCCGGAGCTGGGTTGGGAGCGTGTCGAATGTGATCCTGGGAAGGGGAAAGAGAGAAAGAGAGGAGGAGACGAGAGAAGGAATCCCTGTGCCTCCTGGTAGATTGATAGACAGACAGACTGTGGTCCCTTAGACACAGGGGCCTAACCCTATTCTCCACGCCATAGTGGTAGGATCAGCCAAAGTGGAACGGTCGCACGCTACACTTACACAGAGTGGGTTGTGTTGATCAGTGAGGGTGTGGACGATACAGTTTTCAAAAATGGGGATATCAAGTTGACTTCAGAGAGTAAATTGGTGTGTTGAGTGCAACATATGAAAGGTGCTTTATAACTTTGTGAATACGGTTGTCATCATTATCGTCATCATGATTAAATAGACAATCCTTTACAATCCCCCAAACCCACCACTCTGGTTCTATTTTTTATACATCTACAGAAGGCAGTCATTTACCATGCAGACTGGATAATCAGACTTTTATCTGGAGCTTCCCGGGCCGGGAGGTATTTAATGCATTCTCCCCATCCGGCCCCAGTCACTCTCTCTCTCCCTCTCCCTCTCTCTCTCTCCCTCTCTCTCTCCCTCTCTCTCTCTCTCCCTCTCTCTCTCTCTCTGTCAGGACTCCCAGCAGAAAGGCGGCAGGCAGGGCCACTGCCAGACATCAAAGCTACCCTCTCTCATACACACACACACACACACACACACACACACACACACACACACACACACACACACACACACACACACACACACACACACACACACACACACACACACACACACACACACACACACACAGTAGCTGCACTGCGAGGAACACTTCAAAAGGTTGGACTTGTTACTCACTGCAAATATGTGTGTTCAGCTAAAGCACACCCAAGATAACACACACCGTGGCAACTTCACACTGGTTCTCTTTTCTCTCTCTTCCAAACAGCACTTCAACCTGAGAATTGACTTTTCCGGCATAATTAAAAGTGAATGTTTAAGGAGGGAGGTGAGCGGGGGAAAGGTTTAAATATCTGTTCTTTCCTGTGGGTTTCGAAAGCCAGGTGAGAAAAAGAGAGAGATAAAAAACAGTATTTTAGATGTTCAGCGAAGGCTGTGTGTTTGTGAGTGTGTCGGATTTGCTTATCTCTCTGGTTTGGCATGTGGAGCATCTACAGTATTTGGTGAATGAAAGAGTTGCGTTTATGGGTTTGCTTTGAGGCTCACAGCTACGTGGGCTCCACTGTTGACTTCAGTGTGTGTGTATGAGGGGGGGGGGGGGGGGGGGGGGGGATTGGACAGTAAACTGTTGAGCTGACTAGGTGGAAATGTCATTAGAAAATGTGCCTAGCCTGCTGGCTTGTCCTAAAGGTGTCAAACAGGAGCAAAGGCCCTTGGCAAAAAATCTATTGAGTGATGATGTCACATCTCCTGCTCTTCCTTCCTCCATGCCTCTCTGTTGAACTCCAGCTGGGAGAGAACAGCAACAGCAAAGTGCGATGTGAAGCACAATTAGCACTCACACATCAGAGCTCACACACACAGACAAACACACACATGCACACTTCCGCTTAAATACAGAGATGCTAGCTACTGGCCCAGAGGTGTTTGTTTGTGTGTGTGTGTGTGTGTGTGTGTGTGTGTGTGTGTGTGTGTGTGTGTGTGTGTGTGTGTGTGTGTGTGTGTGTGTGTGTGTATGTGCATGTGTTGGGGTAGGGGTACACACGGGCACACACAGAGATAGATGTACATTGTCCCACACACATACAATAGCATAGTTATCTCCAGCATTGTGTTAGTGGGGGGGGGGGGGGGGGAATAACAATACTGTACAGAGAGATAACCTTCAAGTGGGCCAACAAATACAGTCTCCTGTATACTGGCACTGATGTACATGAATCTAAACACAGTTTTTTTTTAACAAATGTTTTTCGCCCTAACATAACCATAGAAACGAATAGTGTCTCTGTCTATGACACCTTGCAATGCCAACGACATCTTCCTACTCTACCACTCTGCTTCTTTTGATACAGACCTCAGTAAAAGGCCAGTGCTCTGGAGTGCTGCTTTAATGTCCGACAGGGAAGGCACGGGGAGACGGACCTCAAAGGCTGTCCTCCAGTATGCCAGATAGCCTCGGCAGGTTAGACGCAGAGATCAAACACATGGGGGGAGAACCTCACGAATGTGCTTTCAGGGTGGAGAGGAGTAAGATCTGCTCAACACACACTTCCCATGCGCTCTGCATCTTGACACACTCCCTGCATGTGCTTTTCATCCCCCTCATGAGGTCAGCACAGAAGGTCAAAGGTCAGACAACCGACCCACCACATCCAATCAGAGGGCTTATTTTCACCTCTCTTTCCTCTCATATGCCAGTGAAAATAAATCGTGATTGAACATTTGCAGGACTTTCTTCCCCATTGCCTTAGTCCAACCAGTCTTAGCCACTCTCTTAACAGGCTTCCAGTCAACCTAGCACACATACAGAGAGCAGTCAACCTAGCACACATACAGAGAGCAGTCAACCTAGCACACATACAGAGAGCAGTCAACCTAGCACACATACAGAGAGCAGTCAACCTAGCACACATACAGAGAGCAGTCTACCTAGCACACATACAGAGAGCAGTCAACCTTCCAAAAGACTCTTCATTCAACACATCGTCCTCACTAAGTTGATTAGGGAATCCAAAAAGCTTGTAAAAGTATGCCGAGCTTCTCTCGTGTGTGCGGACGGAATGAAGAAGAAGAGGGAACAAAGAAGGGGAAGGGGAAAAGGAAGGCGAGTTAAGAGCGAGTATAGAATCTTTGATCCTGGTAATGATGCCTGCCTCTCATTTCGCCACTGAATTATTGATGATGGGGAACTTTGTCTAATGCAAAAGGGCCATCAAATGGTGACAACGTTGCTTTTCAATTATTAGAGGCGCACTGCGCCAGATGAAAGAGCTTTGATTGGAGCCGTAAATTCCCCCAGCGCTTCCCTCATCCATCCCCTCCCCTCCTCCCTCATCCCCCTCTTCCCCCTCCATCCCACAGCAGTGGAAGAGGAAAGAAAGAGGCAGGCCATTCTGTCACTCTTCCTTTGTGCCGAGATAGAGGGGGCTCCTGCCGCAGAGAACTCGGGGACCGTGAATAGACATTTGACCACGATTCAATCAAAGTTAGAGATGAAAGGACATTTTGGAGCGACAGCGTCAGGTACTTTAACAGCCCTGACCCATGGACTGTATGTCGTCACCAGAGGAACCTTTAACTAACCTCTCAACTTTACCACAGATAAAGATAGAAACCTGATAGGTCAGGCTAAGGGCCGTGTAATCAGGGTCAAAGGTCATAATAGAGAGGCTTCTTGTGAAACCAAGGACCAAGTTCTAACTGACGGTTCTAAACTGCATGAAAAGAGAGAGGGGTCAAGGAAGAAGGGGGAAAGAAGTGGGAACATGATGTGTTTGTGTGTGTGTGTAAAAACTTCAGAGGTAAAGTTAGCTCATTAAGGGGGTCTGTGTTCTGTGTTCATAAATCAGCCGGCAGCCAGTCTGAACCTCTGGGAGGTGAACCGACCCCCATAGGACCTTACAACCCATAAAACACACACAAACACACACACATCAACTGCCCTTTCAAGTGCTGAGTTCACGTTCAGATCCACACCCAGACACAACTACTGCTACCGGTGACGGGTGGTCATACATACAGTATGTGCACACACTCATGACCCAGATGCCGGGCATCATCCAATAAAGTATGAGTAACTCCCCACTTCAGATCACATCATATTTTAGGCCCGCGTTGCGTTTTGTTGTTTAATATCATTAATAGTTCATCACATCGGGACTGGTTAATAATTCAGTGCAATTTCCACCAGGATACTGGACCGTGAGATGATGTAATCCCAGTATGAAATTCAGAAATTAGGCCCAGAAATAACAGTGATAAGATGTCCTCATGTAGGCCTGCTGTATATCAAAGGCCTTTCTTTTCATGTTGCTGTGTGAGTGGCGGGGCTGAGCGTGTGTGGATGTACTGCATGCCCCCATGGGGTGAGCCTTTGCTTTAGATGTGCCTTTGTGGATTGTTTTACTAGATTTTTTTACTGAGCTTCTAGTCTTCAGAAAGCTGCTCAATATACTGTATACTGAGCAAAAATATAAAGGCAACGTGCAACAATTTCAAAGATTTTACGGAGTTACAGTTCATGTAAGGAAATCAGTCAATTTAAATAAATTCATTAGGCCCTAATTTATGGATTTCATATGACTGGGCAGGGGTGCAGCCAATGGGTGGGCCTGGAGGGCATAGGCCCACCCACTTGGCAGCCAGGCCCACACACTAGGGAGACAGGCCCAGCCAATCAGAATTAGTTTTTCCCCACAAAAGGGATTTATTACAGATAGAAATACTCCTCAGCACCCCTCCACCCCCCCTCAGACCATCCCGAAGGTGAAGAAGCTAGATGTGAAGGTCCTGGGCTGGTGTGGTTAAACATGGTCTGCGGTTGTGAGGCCGGATGGACGTACTGCCAAATTCTCTAAAATGATGTTGGCGGTGGCTTAGAGAACTGAACATTCAATTCTCTAGCAACAGCTCTGGTGGACATGCCTGTATTCAGCATGCCAATTGCATGCTCCCTCAACAATTGAGACGTCTGTGACATTGTGTTGTGCAACAAAACTGCACATTTTAAAGTGGCCGTTTATTGTCCCCAGCACAAGGTGCACCTGTGTAATGATCATGCAGTTTAATCATCTTCTTGATATGCTACACCTGTCAGGTGGATGGATTATCTTGGTAAAGCAGAAATGCTCACTAACAGGGATATAAACAAATTTGTGCAGATCATTTGAGAGAAAAGCTTTTTGTGCGTATGAAAAATTTCAGGGATTTTTTATTTCAGCTCATTAAACATTGGACCAACACTTTGCATGTTGCGTGTATATTTCTGTTCAGTGTAATTGTGTTAGTTGAATGTATTGATTTAAACATGCTTTTAAGTGAAGCTGGTATCAATTGTGTTGAATTCTTCGAAGTAACAGGAAGCCTATAGCCTACCAGGCAAATAGCAAAAGCAGGGCTGTAAAGTAAAGCTTTACCGACTGTTCTATATCAGATAGAGTGAAAAACCTGAGTCATTCTCACTTCTAGTTTCAGCTCCCCATTAAGTTTCTGTTGCCTTTTCTGTCCCCGGGAACATGCTAGACCCTCCCCCAATGACCTGGATGAAACAAACCGGCGAGCAAAACCTCAATTAATAAGAAGGAAAAAAATCGTATTAAATGAGCTTGGAAAATAACATGGCTCTCCTCCCCCAAAAAGCCTGATTGGATGGGCTTTTGATGTATGTTCCAGGGTTTGGTTAATTAGTCAAGAAGAAAAAAATCACTTTGGAGTTTTTAAATATCTGCTGTGAAGACATGCCGTGTGTGTTTGTGGGTGATAGTTCAGAATCTGATTTAAGATGATTTGCCAAGCAGCATTGTAATTTTGCTCTGTGCCTCCTTGGCTGCATTTAGACAGACAGCCCAATTCTGATATTGCCATGGAAGCACAGTTTTGCCTCCGTCTCTGGTTAGAAGACACAATGGGTGTTTCATTTTGTTTGCATTCATCCCTCACATGCATGCATACACACACACAAATGCGTCCGCGCGCGCACACTCACACACACACACACACACAGTCTTGTACAACTAACCTTGTGGGGACACACAATTCAGTCACATTCAAAATCCTATTTTCCCTAACGGATGTACAACATAGAAACAAGGCAGACAGTTGCAATAGACCCGTGCAACCCAAGGTTTGATACCAGCATAAACAGAAATCCTCTTAAACCTAACCCTATCCTTAACCCTAACTTTAACCCTAACGTTAACCCAAAAACCGAACCTTAGCTCCTAACCCTAACCCTAAAACTAACCCTAGCTCCTAACCCTATCCGTAAACCTAATTCTAACCTTAACACTAATTCTAACCTTAACCGTAAACCGTCTAGAAATAGCATTTGACCTTGTGGGGACAAACAAAATGTCCCCAGTTGGTCAAATCTTTGTTTGTTTACAACTTCTGGTCCCCACAAGTATAGTTAAACACGTCCACACACACACACACACACACACACACACACACACACACACACACACACACACACACACACACACACAAGCTAGGGTACTGATGGCACTTAATGTATTCTCATGTCTTTGCTCTGGCGAGGTGTGAATTATTTTGTCCCTTGAGTACCACATCACACACTCACACACATATACACATACCCTCACAAATATGCCTGCATACATTCACTTTAAGAGCTTGTTAAAGAGCTTGTTTCTCCAACTACCAGGGGGTGGGCCTCGGTAAACTAGGGAATTACTCTTTTACACGGGTAGTTTACTCCTATTTGCCTCCAATCTCAAATAAAGCCCCCAATTGAACGTGAAATCTCTCACCGCCTGCGTTTGTTTGTTGATTGTCTGCCGTGCACAACCAAAGAGCTCGGCGCTCTATTTGATTAATTGATTTCTGCAGCCTTTAAATCTTTAAACGAGACCCTTTTTTCAGGCAGTTTATTTCTCCCCCTTTGAAGTTCGCATTTCACAAAGGAGCTCTTCACAGCCCTATGCAAATGACGGTCTATGACAGTGTAAGCGGCCCCGTACCAAATCGATAACAACATGGTGGGATATTCTCTGGCCTCCATGCTTACATAATATTGATTTCCCATCACAGGTTTCGACTGCCCAGGGACTTTCCGAAACATGTTGATGGGTTTTTGTGCCCTTCTCGTCTACCCCTCATTTCACATAACTCTCTCCAACAGGGTAAAAGTTGGTTTGTGGCTCACAAGATTCAAAACTAAAAACCTAATTAGAAGCCCTATTATGGGTTAACTAATAGTAATGGTATAATCAAAGAAACAAAGTTATATACATCCACACAGCTTCACAACTTCCCTGGTAAGACGTCTGTGTGCAAGTCATTACCTACAAGATGGGGGAATTCGAGAATAATGACAGCATGGGTGTATGTGTACTCTAATGTGTGTGTGTGTGTGTGTGTGTGTGTGTGTGTGTGTGTGTGTGTGTGTGTGTGTGTGTGTGTGTGTGTGTGTGTGTGTGTGTGTGTGTGTGTGTGTGTGTGTGTGTGTGTGTGTGTGTGTGTGTGTGTGTGTGTGTGTGCGCCTCTGTCGCAGTGCAGGTGTGCCTCAAGTGGTGATCTGTGGGCTGTATGGGAGGCCCGGGTGTTCCTCAACAATAGATTGGTTATGCGGTCCATGCCTGGAGTCTAGTCCCATAATGAGCATCCGCTACCATAACACTGCACCTCATTAACCTGAGTGAGGCCGCTACAGCACTCCAAGTACAAGTTGCCTTCAAGCGCAGATATATAGGATCAGCTCATCCCCCGCACATCATAACTGGCCTTAGATCAGTGTCTAAGGGCATCTTCATCTCATTGTAGTGAGACCAGGCCTAAGCAGGCTAAAGTGAGAGACGGGGAGGAACAGGAGAAATGAGATCTCTGCCACCCTCAGGCTGTAGAGGAACTCCTGAGCACAGCTCTGTCCATATTAGATCTGCTAATGAAGGCCCGTCTGGGGGCAGAGGGAGGGTTTCTCTGTAACTGCCCTGAAATGGCACAATCTCCTATGTAAAGTGGGTTTCTACCTTATAATGGAGGTCTAGTAATATGTGTGAGAGAGAATAAGGAGATAGGAGGGGTGTAAAAAGAGAAACAGAGAAACAGACAGACACTACTCTAAACAGGGACATAGCGCATGCTATCTCTATCGTTACATGGGACCAACACATTAACCCATTCGTGTACGTTGCACGAATTCCAATTGTTGTGGCTAACGTTAGCTAGGCCAGCTAGGTGGCTGACTTTAAGGTTAGGAGTTAAGGTTAGGGTTAGGTAACATGCTAGCTAATTAAAGGGTTAAGGTTAGTGGAAGGGTTGGCTAAAAATCGAAGTAGTTGCAAAGTAGTTTAAAAGCAGTAAGTAGTTGCAAAACTGCTAATTAGCTAAAATGCTAAAATTGTCAGTGATGAGATTTGAACACACAACCTTTGGGTTGATAGATGTAGTTACGAAAGTTCAATCAGGAAGGCTGTTCTGAATGGGCGTCACTTTTTATCATCCTCTAAGCATAATATATTAATATAGTTTCCTATCTCACGGGCATGGCGGGCATTCATATGGTAGCGTTTATAATGTTACCACGTTTCTCCTCCTCCTTTACTATTAGCAAGCGTGACGAATTGACCTATTAACTTCAGCCTATGAGCACGGCACACGAAGGCGATGTCACCACGCTTGCTGTTTAACCTATGGGCTCAATTGTGCAACAATCCCTTTTGTTTCTTTCAACCAATGGGCATAAATCTAGGTGGGTATTTATATGTCAACTCACCTCTCGTGTCTCTCACTTGCTGTTTTACAGCAACAGTCTTCCAAACAACCTTGTACCTCTCCACCACCACATGAACGCCCGTCATCGGAACCCATTCTCATAGAGGGTGGTTTCGATGTCAGCTGCCTAGCAAAGGGTTACCTGTTATCCACATCTGACTCCGAGGAGCATTTCTCAGCCTGTACTCAATTGAACGGTCTTTAACTGGGATTGAAATGCACTGTATACGAAATCGCGTTCGTGACAGTGTGCCTGTCACGAGTTTCCAATAAGCAATATGTCTATTTCAGTGATACTGGGATGATGAGACGTTCTAGCTCATGAGCCTATGAGTGAGTCTATAATAAATGAATGCATGTCACATTCCATTCCTTCTCAATGACCACACACACAAACACCTTCCCAGATGCTGGCTGCATGACTGATGTCAAAACTGCACACTGTTCTTCTCTGGGGGCTTTGAACACTAGAAAAGCCGGGACATACAGTCCATTGATCTGTTGATGGAACAACATAGCTGGGCTGAAGGGCTGCACACACACATCTAAAAACTCATATCATTAGTTGTGAGAGAAATGGAATGCCTAAATCCCTGATCACAGTGTGTATATTGTCTTTTTTTTTTTAAACGAGAGCATTTCAAGTGCAAGCTGACTTTGCTGTTGATGGAGAGGGATTTCAGAAGTGTTTATTTATGTGTCTCCAGGAATTAAAATAAATCTCAGCGTACAAGTTTGAGCGTGTCCAATTTCACAATTAAGATGAACAGTGGCGGGGGAGATTCGATTTGTGTGCATACAGTGCCTTCAGAAAGTATTCACACCACATTACTTTTTCCACATTGTGTTGTGTTACAGCCTGAATTTGTCACTTGCCTACCCCATAATGTCAAAGAGTAATTATGTTTTCTAAATTTTTACAATTTAATTATAAATGAAAAGCTGAAATGTCTTGAGTCAATAAGTACTCAACCCCTTTGTTATGGCAAGCCTAAATAAGTTCAGGAGTAAAAATTTGCTTAACAAGTCACATAAGATACACTACCATTCAAAAGTTTGGGGTCACTTATACATTTCCTTGTTTTTGAAAGAAAAGCAAATCTTTTTGTCCATTAAAATAACATCAAATTGATCAGAAATACAGTGTAGACATTGTTGATGCTGTAAATGAGTATTGTAGCTGGAAACGGCAGTTTTTTAATGGAAAATCTACATAGTCGTACAGAGGCCCATTATTAGCAACCATCACTCCTGTGTTCCAATGGCACTTTGTGTTAGCTAATCCAAGTTTATCATTTTAAAAGGCTAATTGATCATTAGAAAACCCTTTTGCAATTATGTTAGCACAGCTGAAAACTGTTGTGTTGATTAAAGAAGCAATAAAACTGGCCTTCTTTGGACTAGTTGAGTATCTGGAGCATTAGCATTTGTGGGTTCGTTTACAGGCTAAAAATGGCAGACGCCTGTTTCTCAAACTAGACCGTCTCTCTGTCTCAGAGAGAAGGTTTCAAGCGCAGTGCGCAGCAGGTGTTTATTTGTTAAGGACCACAGGAGAAGGCAGGTAGCTGGGTCCAGGGGCAGGCAGAAGGTCATAAACAGGGGGTGCAAAAAGGCAACAGTACAGCCAGGGAAAAGGCTAGTAACGTAGTCCAGGAGATCAGGCAATAGGTTGATAACAGGAAATCCAATAGGCTAAAGTACAGGCAGGGAATAGGCAAAAAGCTTTGTTAGTGAGGCAGGACAAAACTATCATTCACCGGAGGATTAAATTACGGCGAAACCAGCGATCCAAATAGAAGTGTGTCACAAAACAAACAATACCTCACAATGATGGGGTGCAAAGAACTGAACTAAATAGTGTGTGATAATGACATACAGGTGTGTGAACTGGTGATCAGAATTCAGGTGATTGGAATCTGGAGAGTGAGCTGCGTTCAGGGGATTGATGTGTTTGAGAGCGTGAGCTGGAAAGTGGGCTGGAAAGTGAGCTGCGTTCAGGGGATCTACGTGTCTGAGAGTGTGAGTTGGAAGCAGACGTTACACTCACAGCTGTAATTGCTGCCAATGGTGCTTCTACAAAGTATTGACTCAGTGGTGTGAATACTATTGTAAATTAGATACTGCTGTATTTCATTTTCATTACATTTGCAAACATTTCAAAAAACATGTTGTTGGTGGGTGAGAAAAATGATCTATTTCATCAATTTTGAATTCAGGCTGTAACACAAAATGTGGAATGAGTCAAGCGATGTGAATACTTTCTGAAGGCCCTGTATGTGTGTGCTTGTGTATGTGCGAGTGTGTGTATATATGGGAGGGTGTCCTCCGGTGAACAGTTAGTGGTGCGGGTGGGTCAGGATGTTCGGGGGCCAGCTGAGGTTCGAGTGACCTTGTCCTAGTTCATCATAAAAAATAGTCTCCCTAGGGCTAGTGTGGAGCGGCTGTCAATAACCTATTATAACACAATGGAGAGGGCTGGGCCTCACTCTGGCATGAAGTTCAATTATGAGGGAGAGAGAGAGAGAGAGCCCATCACTGTATCCCGAGGCTAAGTCCAAGTCCCTGTCCTTGTGTGTGTGCATGCCCTTACAGCTGTAACGCTGATTCAGGCAGACCCAAACAGTTCTTCAGGGCCTCATTTGGTCCAAAAAAAGACCATTCTGGAGAGGTTTAGCTTCCTCACAATGATTTATCCTCCAGTGCTCTCCTCCTTCTGCACACACACACAGCAGAAGGCCACACACCGAGGTACAGGCACACACACACTGACAAAAATAAACACACAGGACTATCAACAGAAATACATAAATAGGCATATAGATTAGATAGAAGTATAAACCAATACATAAACGTCCATATGTGTACCACACCGACACACACATTCCCCTTTCACCTCCTATACCACTGAGCTAAAATTGCATGTGTACATATCTTTAATGATGTATACAGGTCCACAGGCATGTCTCTAAGCCATACAGTAAACAGCAGATGGGAGAAGGGTTTAATTGTCAGAAGTGGAGTCAGAAGGAGGAGACGCTGGTGGTACAGCAAGGCTAGAGGTACATTGTCTGGTTGCTTTAGCCCAGGGTGAGGCCAGAAATAAAGAAATAGATAAATAAAGAGAAAGAAGGGAAGGAAGGAAGAAAGAAACCCTATCAAGCCGCGCCTGTCATCTAAATGTGTCATCCAAGGGCGCCCAAGCGGAGAAAATGTATGAAGGCATACTTTTTGCACCGTTATAATTTGATGACGGGACAGGGAGTGGGTGCACACACACACCTAAATAAAGGACAGGAGAAGGGGAAAAGAAAAGCTCACACCAACCTACTCTCAAACAGCAATCCCCAGGTACTACATATAAACCTGATATACATGAGTACACAAACACAGTTCACACTCACATACGTTTGTTTATATCAAATTCTTATGTCCGGGATATTATTCAATGTGGTACTGAGACAGACACAAAGTGTGATTTCTGGCATCTGGCTCCTCCACAGTAACTTCTAATCTAACTGGAAGAACAGAGAGCCACTCCAGAAAAGTCCAGTCAGCAGCAAGCCCAGTCAGTCTGTTGTCTGTAAGCTCTACAGTGTGTGGGCCCCAATTTATCAAGCTCCTTTTCCGCCAGCTGACGAAGGTACTTTCTAGTCTCTCTCATTTCTCTCCCTCTGCCTCCCTTTCTTTTTCACTCGTTCCATCACCCCAGGGCCAGCTCTTCCTGCTGTGTTTGGGGAAAGATAAAATTGTTTCTCGCAGAGGTTTTCCAAACTTTCATGGGTGCTAGCCCTGGATCCCTCTAGGGCAGGGGAATGGAAGGAACGGAGCTCTCCCACACACTCGACACACACAATCCATTATCGGCATTTACTAAGCCAATACACACATCATGGAGATAGAGACTTGGGAAAAAGTGCCCCTCAGCATTGTACTGTAGACACACACATGCACACACTTTGAGTCGGCTCTACTTGCAGTGTTTCACCTACATGTGCTGAGGGCGGAGTGCCAAGCCACCCTAAGGCAACTAACCAGGGCTGCAGAAATCAAAATATTTGAAAGGAAACCACATGGAAAACAAATATGACCAATGTACCACTAATTCTTCTTAAGATAAGGGGCGCAAAGCCAGATGGAGAGCCTGCCTGGCCTTGATATTGGAAATCACACTGCCCTGTGCAAAATCATTGTTTAGTGGCCCTGGAAACGCATAAGTCCCATTTTTACACATAATGCCACCCCAGCCGTGTATACACATAATGCTATAATGGCTCAAGACAAATCACTGTGTGTGTGACCGGCTTGTTAATTAAATGGTATTTGACACCAAAGTTGAGTCACCAACACTGGTGTCCTCTGAACCTTGTCTTCCCACTCGCAACACAGGTTTAAGCAAGGCCAATGTGGCCTACAAGTAATCAAGGACACATGGGGAGACACAAATGTAGGAACACACATGTATGCGTGCATGTACAGCACATAACAGATCAGTAATATTGAGCTTTCTTCAAGTGAAAGACAACTTCAATTCACATCCAGAAATAAATACAGTACTTGAATCTGTTCTACAGCTGGCATTGAAAGGCCTAAGAAGTGCCAGACATGGAAGACAAAGACGAAAAGTGAGGAGAAAGAGAAACGGTGTGTGTGTGTGTGTGTGTGTGTGTGTGTGTGTGTGTGTGTGTGTGTGTGTGTGTGTGTGTGTGTGTGTGTGTGTGTGTGTGTGTGTGTGTGTGTGTGTGTGTGTGTGGAAAGACAAACAAAGGGGTGGGAAGTAATCTAGACCCATCCACACACTTGGGGCAGATTGTGTTATCTGACAGCATCTACTCTTAAGAACGTAAAAAAATAACCCTTCCTCTTCTAACACACTCAAACGGAATGTGGCACAGTGGCACTCGGCTAGACAATAGTTTCAACAGTAATTATGTCCCCAAAGACCTTTGCATTGGCGCTCTCCCTAGCATGGCCGCAAGAGAGGAAAACAATGCTTCTGATTACATGTGGTTTACTCCAAAAGACATTCCCCATGCCAGTGAATGTATCTAAGCTGCATGTGTTTAACTTATTATGCAGTGAATGTAATACTTTTAATTGGCTATAAGGGGAGATAATATGGATTATTAAACAAATCTCACAAACAAACACTTGAACACCATTAAGAATGTATAGGCCTAGGCTATAATTGGGATGTGCAGTGAACACACATGCAGACATCCTTACAACACATGCAGACATCAGCGTTATAGTTTGACATAAAGACTACACAGGCACACTAGGTCTGTGTATAGACTCTTGTGGGGGGGCTCTCTCAAGCATTTTGGTAGGGTTTGCTGATAGTTAAAAGTGTCCCTGCTCCATTTTGACAATTCCACACAGTACATTTTGGTCGTTACTCTATTTGAACTCGCTCCAGTATCAAAAGAATAGTATTTTTCCCCTCATCTCTGCAGCTTGTACAAGAACGTTCCTCCTAGCAGCACAGCATCTATATTATAAGCTATCTACTCATATTCAAATGGAGGACTTCAACAAGATGTAAGACGACATTATCTTCATGGGAGAAGCTTCCGTTAGCATCCGGGCGGGAAAGGTTTTATTAATTCATATATCATTGTTATGCAGCGCCGACAATATAAATCATGTAGACAATCTGTTGGTTGACCTAATTTGTCGGGTGAGGCTTGTGTTAATAATTAAGCGCAAATTGAACATGACTTGACGTTTCCGTGGTTTAATCATATGTTGTAGCACAACATTACAACAATGCAATAAATACTGAGTAATGGGTTTAGTGCGGAAAATATGAATTCTAGTTAACTTTACGCATGAGAGCACCACTGAATAAACCAGACTCCAAAGTCCCTTACACAACAAACTATCTCCTGTGAAGTCAGTTGTATAGGTTTGTAAGACCACATGTGCCAGACTAGGAATGTCAATGTGAATAAATAATCATAATTACTCTAAATAAACAGTGGATGAGGCAGAGTTCTCGTTTGAAAAACTTAATTATCTCTAGATTCACTTGGCATGTCAGAGGAGACTTTTCCTTAAACGAGCAGATGTCGTGATTTAGGGACTTGGCCAAATCCTCACCTGGACAACTTTTCATGATATGATGTTAATGTCTGAATTCAATCACAGTCTAAATCCGAGCAATAAAATGTTTTTCAGTTGTGACTATCATCTAAAACACCAGGCTAATCGTTAGGCCTGTTATACAGGCTACGTTAATGTCTTCAACTTTATCACTATCTTCAGCATCATCATTCTTAAGCCTAAAATTAGCACAATGGTACAGTCTAGGTTTAGGATACAGAAAAGCAACCAAAAATGTATTTCTTTGTGCATAAAATCTATTTGGCAAAAACTCTACAGATGTTCATGTCCTTAATAGCCCCAGTGCACACCCATACATTGACACTCATGTGTTCGGCACTGGGGACAGTGGGCAGACGTGTCTTGCATGCATAGCCACACACACATTTCCATCATCCAAGTGCTATAATCCTGTAATTAGCGACCTGCCGGCAACAAATAACACCTTCACCTAGCGTGTCAATGATGTGTAATCAGCATGCATCCCAGCGTGCGATAAACAGCAAAATAGGTTATTTTGAATATCATTACGCAAAGCCTGACTGACAACTGGCCATGCAGTAGAATTAATACTAATTGAATAAAAGTCCATATTGTACTTCAAAATGTAGGCTATATATTATGCAAAACAACAAAAACATCGGCCATAAGGAGTTGAATTAATTAATAAGATATTGCCAGGTTCAGTTGCCAACTGATCTTCTACTGCGAAAGGTGCTGCCGCTCAGCTCGCGGATCCAACGGATGAAATAGCAATATACCCAAACCAAACATCACTTTATTCACACCTGATATCAAGTTATTGTCCAATTTTAAAATTATTCTGCGGACGTGCGCGATTATCTTTTTAATTAATTGTTTTACATTGCAGCCTAATAAATAGCTAAACATGTTTTTTTTCTATAGCAAGTAAACTTTATCTAAAAGCCCTGAGCAAATACAATAGGATACGCTGAGTCTCTCACTCACAATGATGCTTAGCCCTATAAAATACTGTTTCACATGAGTGTCGGATATAGTAATGGTGCACGGCGACAGAGACTTTCCCAAATGAGCCCCATTCAACACTGTACCAGTGGCATAGGCATAGCCTACATTTTCCAAAGAGACAGATGCCTCAGACAACTGGCAACTTTTAATGGGAAAGACACTGAAAACACACGACACTGCACCTTTACGCACAGAGACATGACACTCCATCCTTACCTCTGAGGTTTTGGATTTTGACCATGACCTCTGCAGGGGACTTCAGTCTGTGCGCGAGATACAGACGACCCGAGTCCCTCTCGATCTGAACCGGGGAGTCCGCCTCTGATATTACCTCGAACCACTTTTTCTCAAACTTCTGGTCAGGCACCGTGAATATCATGTCACCGACTTTGACATCCTCTGAGACCGTCACTGTGTAGAGCAGTTCCTCGGAGACCGCTCGGGGCCTCCTAACCTTCGAGACAGCAGGTCTCTGCACATCAAGGTGAAGTGTCACCGGCTTACTTATCAATGCGACATCTCCATTATCTTGAGCGTAAATACGGACTGTTAGGTTCATGACACCAATGAGAGAACTGACCAGCATTACCTGTCCGGTTTGGGGAACTACGTACACATGTTGGCATTTTGGAGATGCGTAATAAGTGACCCGGCCATTCTTTCCACCGTCGGGATCCTTTGCAAAAAAACGGACCAATTCGGAACCGATAGGGGTCAATTCATCAACTTTTACCCGTTCGTTTTCCTCGATGAACCGGGGTATGTTGTCGTTTGAATCAATCACCTCTATTTTAATCACCACGGCACTATTCAAACAACCAGAAAGCACAACCATCAAATCGTACACTGCTATAAACTCTCTGTCCAAAGTTTCTGTGGATTTCAAAATAAGATGCTGTTCTTCGTGATGGTAAACCAAACGAAAATCCGTTGCGTCCTTCCCTTCCAAAGCAATGTCCAGTTCCGAAACATGACAGTTGTTTCCAACCGGTAAAGCTACGCAATCCACCACTGTTCCAGCGGGCGAGTTCTCCACAATTTGTCCATAATACACAGGCAGCTTTGAATTCCCTGTTGAAAATGAAACCAATGCGACAAGAAAAAATGTCTTCAGGGCTACGGTTCCGTGTGTAGCTCCCGTCATGTTTCCATCAAATCAGTGTTGTCACTCTAGTATAACATAAAAGTTTATTGCGGCATAAATAATCGAACAATTATTGTTATTAATGCTAGGTGAGTAGATATATGGTGTGAATGTCCCCAAAAGTGCAATGCTTCAGCAATGAAAAAGTAGCAGTCCTTCAAAGAACAACGCCAAAGTGACAAGTTCGCTTCCAGTTTATTCCGTGAAGCATCACTTGAGCGCATAGAGGATGAATTCTGGCTACACGCTGCAGATGCTCCATGTGGTACTATGATCACCGCCCTTCGAGGCACAGCCAATCGGAGATCGGAATGGGACGGAAAAACAGCTATCGGCCAGCCCACACGCAGTTTGATTTAGCTGCGCAGGAGACGAACGTTGGAGAGCTTTTAGTATTCAGGCCCACAATTTAAAATGCTGTGTGGAAGCAATGGGTGCGTTTTGTTTGCTGGAGAGACTTGTCCCCAGAATACACATTCGTTTTCTTGGGTTTTGGCCAACTGTTATCAATGTTCTGTTAGGCTGCACTACAGGCAACATTATAGGCCTCAAATGTTGACTGGATTACCTCCCTTGATAGAAAGGCTTTATGCTAAACAAAAGTTATTTTTTAAATGTATATTTTTTATGGTTCCTGGTTGGAGTAGATTGTTCTGCTTTCAACGTGTGACTTCGGGAACCAATTTGGCTTCTCAACATTATATAATAGAATAGTCTAATAAAACCCAAAAATATATTAAAGCTGCAAAATGTTACTTTTTGGGGCACCAACCAAATTCACATAGAAATGTGTGTTATAGATGTGTCACTCATTGAAAGCAAGTCTAAGAAGTGGTAGATCTTTTTCTATGCTTCCAGTCCTTACGTTTTGGCATCTTTTACTTTCGGTTTTGTACACCAGCTTCAAACAGCTGAAAATACAATGTTTATGGTCATGGAAAATATATTTTACAGCAGTTTAGATGGTACAATGATTCTCTACACTATACTTGCTCATGTTTTCACATAAACTTAAATTAGGCGAACTATTAGAATTCTAGCAGAGCGATTTCTGCATAGTGCATCTTTACATTTTTAGTACCCAAAATGACTAATTACGTTTTTCTTATGCATTTAAAGGACAGTTCCACCCCAAAACTTTCGTCTGGTATTTATTTCATTAGTCCATTGTTGATATAGTCCCAAAATGTTTTGCATGTCAGCAATCAAGTTTTCAAGTTTTTCATATGATGCCACATTCATCATACCGGCTGTATTTCTGTATTTTGAAAGTTATATGTCTTGAAATCTTGATTGCTGACATGCAAAACATTTTTGGGACAATATCAACAATGGACAAATAAAACAAATACCAAAATACATCATTTTTGGGGCGAGTTTTCCTTTAATGGAATGTGTTTAGACAGAACTTAATAACTTAATGTATAATCATCACTGTCATACGTAAACGTATATCATGATTAGTAGGTTGGTTACACCTTTGAAATTTGTCAACATAAACTGTCTGATTGATTAGCTTGCACCAAACCTTGACATTTACAGAACAAATTATGTAGATTAAATTAATTGTAATTTAATTGGAGGATAAACTGACCACACCATGATGAGTGAAGATTTGGACAAATACTTGCAATGGGTCAATCACAAGAATCGCTCACATGGTTCCAGTGCACACCTCTGATGGCTTGTCCTTGGTCACCCATCCTCACTTCTGATACCCACGCAGCATCTTCTGGGTGTAGCTCAAGGGGGACTTGGACCTGCAATCATGTATTTGTCATTCCGTACTGTCTGCTGCCTTACCATATGGGACCCCAATGTAATACACCATTATTATCATAAGTGAAGTCTCACTATTGTGTGGAAACTTGAAATACAGACCATGGCCCTACCATACCAAATTGTGTTGAACCACACAAAATGTCCCTCCCTGTACAATGAGAAGAGGTTAGCCAGTTAGGCCTACTGCCATGCCACTGAAATGTTTAGGCTATTTATTTTCTCAGAGTTCAACCACAAATGCATTTTGGGACTGGATCAATAAAAATTCTGCTTCAAGTCAAGAAGTAATTATCGACCTCCGCATTGCATTTCACTTGTGATTTATGTAGCCTAATCCTTACATTACCATTGGAGACCAATATGAGGACCAATATTATCAACCTGGTCTCAGAGAATTTCGTATGATTTTGTACGTAAATTCAGTACTCTTAATTTAGTATGATATGTTACGTCGAAAGGTAAGTATTAATTTGTGGTTGTCCACCATTACAATTCATATTATATGTTCAGAATTTGCTAAATGTACAATATGTTGAGAATTTGCTAAATATATGATATGTTACGAATTCTAGCTAGGTGGCTAACGTTAGCTAGCTGGCTAACATTGGCTAGGCTAGGGGTTAGGGGTTATGGTTAAGGTTAAGTTAAGGAGTTAGGTTAAAGGGTTAAGGATATGGCTAGGGAAAGGGTTAGCTAAAAGGGTTAAGGTTAGGGTAAGGGTTTGCTAAAAGGGTTAAGGTTAGGGAACGGGTTAGCCAAAAGGGTTAAGGTTAGGGTTAGCTAAAAGGGCTAGGGTTAAGGTTTGGGGAAGGGTTAGCTAACATGCTAAGCAGTTGCAAAGTAGCTAAAAAGCTAAAAAGTTAGCTAATTATCTAAAATGCTAAAGTTGTCAGTGATGAGATTCAAACTAAAAACGTTTTGGTTGCTAGACGTTCGCATTATATGCCCACCCATCCACCCTGATCATCTGTCTTATGTAACCATACCAAATTTATCATATCTTACTAATTGAAGTGTCCCAGATGTACTTTTACTATGTTAAAAAAGGCTTTGCAACTGAAACGGCTCCAAAATGAAAAGTATTGCAACGAAAATCAGTTTCTATTTGACAAACTTTTTTACAAAATGTTTTGCAACGGAATCCGACGACTGAATATACACTGGCCCAAGGCTCAGGTAGCCAACATCCTATAAGAAAATTAATATTTCCTTAATATTATATTTAATATACCAACAAAAAACGAGCAAAATAACATGAAAAATAATGTATCTTTAGTCTCTCTGCGTTTAATATTGTCACGCCCGTCGAAATGAGTAGACCAAGGCGCAGCGTGCATAGAGTTCCACATGTTCTATTCCAGTGAAACTCACAAACAAAATTAACAAAGTGCAACGAAACGTGAAGCTATGTAGTGCTCGCAGGCAACTAGACATAGACAAGATCCCACAATCTAAGGTGGGAAAAAGGGCTGCCTAAGTATGATCCCCAGTCAGAGACAACAATAAACAGCTGCCTCTGATTGGGAACCATACTAGGCCAACAAAGAAATAGAAACATAGATTTGCCCACCCAAGTCACACCCTGACCTAACCAAATAGAGAATAAAAAAGTCTCTCTAATGTCAGGGCGTGACAAATATGTATTTTTCAATCCGCAAGAGACTGAATGCATGTCAAGGAAGAAAGCATCCGAGTAGAATGAAACAGCGCCCCTCTGTCTCAGTACGTGTTTTGTATCTATCTGATGCTGTCTAGTCAGAAAAGTATGACATTGTTGTTAAAGTGTCAAGGGAAGCTAGTTTGTATTTGTCTCAAGACCATTCACATCACCAGCCAAATGTCATTATTGTTGCATCTCGTTGTGTTGTTGTTGTCCGGTGGCTAGCTAGCTAGCTAACATCATCCCTTTCTTAAATTAGCCATCGATGGAGATAGGGATTTGGACTTGTGGTTTCACTTAATTCTCCGTACTGGCCATTGATTATAAAGGCGATTCTGATCCAACCATAAATACATACATTGTGCCCCTGGCCTGAGAGGACGGAAGTTCAACATGTAGCTAGATGTAGTATGCTAATGTTAACTAGCTGGCCTGGCGTATCATTGCCCATGAAAGGAAGTTAGGCTAGTGAGCAAGTATTTTAGCCAGGTAGTCTAGGACAACAAAAACTTAAAGCGTGCACTGTATGAAAGAGTCAAAGACGGTTTATGTAACATGAAAGAGGAGGATGGCATTGGCGTTTCTCTATAAGTAAGGTGAGTCAACTTTTTTTTTCTACTTGCATGCACGCACACACACACACACACACAAACACACACAAATCAGGACCATGGACAGCTACGTCAAATTTAGCTTACGTTGATTGGACTAAATCGTTTTTGGTATCTTTTAGCTGTTACTGTATTAGACTAAGCATAGTTGATTAGATGATGTTGAAATGTTAAAGTTGAAATGGGGCTGGAATAGTGGAGGCAGCTCCTGTTTTCTTTGCAAATTGCGGTAACTCTCCGTGGTTCTAAATCAATAGTTGTTTAGTGGTCCGAACATTAACCTGTTTGACCATGCTGTAAGTCATGTAACTGCTTGTTACATGCAATATGTTTTGTGGACTTCACAGGACAGGTGTTGTTCCCCGGTTTTGTAATGAAACTAATGTGAGGTTGAATTTATTCTGCCACTGTGTCTTCTTATTGTCTCGGCCATAGGCCTATATATCACAGTGCCAAGGCATGTGAACAAACAGGTTATAGAGCAAACAACGCAATTAAATCAAATCAAATCAAATTGTATTTGTCACATACACATGGTTAGCAGATGTTAATGCAAGTGTAGCAAAATGCTTGTGCTTCTAGTTCCGACAATGCAGTAATAACCAACGAGTAATCTAACCTAACAATTCCACAACTACTACCTTATACACACAAGTGTAAAGGGATAAAGAATATGTACATAAAGATATATGAATGAGTGATGGTACAGAACGGCATAGGCAAGATGCAGTAGATGGTATAGAGTACAGTATATACATATGACATGAGTAATGTAGGGTATATAAACATAAAGTGGCATAGTTTAAAGTGGCTAGTGATACATGTATTACATAAAGATGGCAAGATGCAGTAGATGATATAGAGTACAGAATATACATATAAGATGAGTAATGTAGGGTATGTAAACATTATATGAAGAGGCATTGTTTAAAGTGGCAAGTGATACATTTTTACATAAATTTCCATCAATTCCCATTATTAAAGTAGCTGGAGTTGAGTCAGTATGTTGGCAGCAGCCACTAAATGTTAGTGGTGGCTGTTTAACAGTCTGATGGCCTTGAGATAGAAGCTGTTTTTTCAGTCTCTCGGTCCCTGCTTTGATGCACCTGTACTGACCTCGCCTTCTGGATGATAGCGGGGTGAACGGGTGGTTGTTGTCCTTGATGATCTTTATGGCCTTCCTGTGACATCGGGTGGTGTAGGTGTCCTGGAGGGCAGGTAGTTTGCCCCCGGTGATGCGTTGTGCAGACCTCACTACCCTCTGGAGAGCCTTACGGTTGTGGGCGGAGCAGTTGCCGTACCAGGCGGTGATACAGCCCGACAGGATGCTCTCGATTGTGGATCTGTAGAAGTTTGTGAGTGCTTTTGGTGACAAGCCCGAATTTCTTCAGCCTCCTGAGGTTGAAGAGGCGCTGCTGCGCCTTCTTCACAACGCTGTCTGTGTGGGTGGACCAATTCAGTTTGTCCGTGATGTGTACGGCGAGGAACTTAAAACGTACTACCCTCTCCACTACTGTCCCGTCGATGTGGATAGGGGGGTGCTCTCTCTGCTGTTTCCTGAAGTCCACAATCATCTCCTTTGTTTTGTTGACGTTGAGTGTGAGGTTATTTTCCTGACACCACACTCCGAGGGCCCTCACCTCCTCCCTGTAGGCCATCTCGTCGTTGTTGGTAATCAAGCCTACCACTGTAGTGTCGTCCGCAAACTTGATGATTGAGTTGGAGGCGTGCATGGCCACGCAGTCGTGGGTGAACAGGGAGTACAGGAGAGGGCTCAGAACGCACCCTTGTGGGGCCCCAGTGTTGAGGATCAGCGGGGTGGAGATGTTGTTACCTACCCCCACCACCTGGGGGCGGCCCGTCAGGAAGTCCAGTTCCCAGTTGCACAGGGCGGGGTCGAGACCCAGGGTCTCGAGCTTGATGACGAGTTTGGAGGGTACTATGGTGTTAAATGCTGAGCTGTAGTCGATGAACAGCATTCTCACATAGGTATTCCTCTTGTCCAGATGGGTTAGGGCAGTGCGCAGTGTGGTTGCGATTGCGTCGTCTGTGGACCTATTGGGTCGGTAAGCAAATTGGAGTGGGTCTAGGGTGTCAGGTAGGGTGGAGGTGATATGGTCCTTGACTAGTCTCTCAAAGCACTTCATGATGACGGAAGTGAGTGCTACGGCGCGGTAGTCGTTTAGCTCAGTTACCTTAGCTTTCTTGGGAAGAGGAACAATGGTGGCCCTCTTGAAGCATGTGGGAACAGCAGACTAGGATAAGGATTGATTGAATATGTCCGTAAACACACCAGCCAGCTGGTCTGCGCATGCTCTGAGGACGCGGCTGGGAATGCCGTCTGGGCCTGCAGCCTTGCGAGGGTTAACACGTTTAAATGTTTTACTCACCTCGGTTGCAGTGAAGGAGAGCCCGCAGGTTTTGGTAGCGGGCCGTGTCATTGGCACTGTATTGTCCTCAAAGCGAGCAAAAAAGTTATTTAGTCTGTCTGGGAGCAAGACATCCTGGTCCTCGACGGGGCTGGTTTTCTTTTTGTAATCCGTGATTGACTGTAGACCCTGCCACATACCTCTTGTGTCTGAGCTGTTGAATTGCGACTCTACTTTGTCTCTATACTGGCACTTAGCTTGTTTGATTGCCTTGCGGAGGGAATAGCTACACTGTTTGTATTCGGTCACCTTGCCCTGGTTAAAAGCAGTGGTTCGCGCTTTCAGTTTCGCGCGAATGCTGCCATCAATCCACGGTTTCTGGTTTGGGAATGTTTTAATCGTTGCTGTGGGTATTACGTCACCGATGCACTTTCTAATGAACTTGCTCACCGAATCAGCGTATTCGTCAATGTTGTTGTTGGACGCAATGCGGAACATATCCCAATCCACGTGATCGAAGCAGTCTTGAAGCGTGGAATCAGATTGGTCGGACCAGTGTTGAACAGACCTGAGCACGGGAGCTTCTTGTTTTAGTTTCTGTTTGTAGGCTGGAAGCAACAAAATGGAGTCGTGGTCAGCTTTTCCGAAAGGAGGGCGGGGAAGGGCCTTATATGTGTCGCGGAAGTTAGAATAACAATGATCCAGGGTTTTACCAGCCCTGGTAGCACAATCGATATGCTGATAGAATTTAGGGAGTTTTGTTTTCTGATTAGCCTTGTTCAAATCCCCAGCTACAATGAATGCAGCCTCAGGGTGTGTGGTTTCCAGTTTACATAGAGTCAGATAAAGTTAGTTCAGGGCCATCGATGTGTCTGCTTGGGGGGGAATATATACGGCTGTGATTATAATCGAAGAGAATTCCCTTGGTAGATAATGCGGTCGACATTTGATTGTGAGGAATTCTAAGTCAGGTGAACAGTATGACTTGAGTTCCTGTATGTTGTTATGATCACACCACGTCTCGTTAATCATAAGGCACACCCCCCGCCCCTCTTCTTACCAGAAAGATGTTTGTTTCTGTCGGTGCGATGCGTGAAGAAACCAGCTGGCTGCACTGACTCCGTTAGCGTCTCTCGAGTGAGCCATGTTTCCGTGAAGCAAAGAATGTTACAGTCTCTGATGTCTCTCTGGAATGCTACCCTTGCTTGGATTTCATCAACCTTGTTGTCAAGAGACTGGACATTGGCGAGTAGTATGCTAGGGAGTGGAGCGCGGTGTGCCCTTCTCCGGAGCCTGACCAGAAGACCGCTTCGTTTGCCCCTTTTACGGCGTCGTTGTTTAGGGTCGCCGGCTGGGATCCGATCCGTTGTACTGGGTGGAAGGCAAAACACAGGATCCGCTTCGGGAGAGTCATATTCCTGGTCGTAATGATAGTGAGTTGACGTTGCTGTTATATTCAGTAATTCCTCCCGACTGTATGTAATGAAACCTAAGATTACCTGGGGTACCAATGTAAGAAATAACACGTAAAAAAACAAAATACTGCATAGTTTCCTAGGAACGCGAAGCGAGGTGGCCATCTCTGTCGGCGCCGGAAGTACACATAGGTTGTAATATGGCATTTTTTTCTGGATTCTTCCCCGGCAATTTCACCCACGCACCACTACCGCAATATTGTCAGAATAACACAAAACTCAACTCCGAACGAGTGTATGTGGGGGAGCGAGAGTCGAGTGAGAAGAATCATTAGCCTATGCTACTCACCAACTAATATTCTGTCGAAGGAAAGAGAGTCGAAAAATGTGGCCACTGACGTGAACTGAAGGGGGGCTCGCCGCTCACAGAAGACATCAAAACGCGCGCAATCAATGACATCAGACGGCGGCGAATCTTCAAAGATGTAGCTTTATGCAAAACAACGAGAAATCAATATGGCATCCAACACCTGATTAAAAGGTTTAAAAAAATACACTACCGGTCAAAAGTTTTAGAACACCTTCTCAATCAAGGGTTTTTATTCATTTTTACTATTTTCTACATTGTAGAATAATAGTGAAGACATCACAACTATGAAATAACACGTATGGAATCATGTAGTAACCAAAAAAAGTGTTAATCCAAATATATTTTATATTTGAGATTCTTCAAATAGCCACCCTTTGCCTTGATGACAGCTTTGCACACTCTTGGCATTCTCTCAACCAGCTTCACCTTGAAGGCATTTCCAACAGTCTTGAAGGAGTTCCCACATATGCTGAGCACTTGTTGGCTGCTTTTCCTTCACTCTGCGGTCCGACTCATCCCAAACCATCTCAATTGGGTTGAGGTCGTGTGATAGTGGAGGCCAGGTCATCTGATGCTGCACTCCATCACTCTCCTTCTTGATAAAATAGCCCTTACACAGCCTGGCGGTGTGTTGGGTCATTATCCTGTTGAAAAACAAATTATAATCCCACTAAACCCAAACCAGATGGGATGGTGTTTCGCTGCATTATGCTGTGGAGGCCATGCTGGTTAAGTGTGCCTTGAATTCTAAATAAATCACAGACAGTGTCACCAGCAAAGCATCCCCACACCATAACACCACCTCCTCCATGCTTTACGGTGTGAAATACACATGCGGAGATAATCCGTTCACCCACACCGCGCATCACAAAGACATGGCTGTTGGAACCAAAAATCTCCAATTTGGACTCCAGACCAAAGGACAAATACCACCGGTCTAATGTCCATTGCTCATGTGTCTTGGCCCAAGCAAGTCTTTTCTTATTATTGGTGTCCTTTAGCAATGGTTTCTTTGCAGCAATTTGACCACGAAGGCCTGATTCACACAGTCTCCTCTGAACAGTTGATGTTGAGAGGTGTCTGTTACTTGAACTCTGTGAAGCATTTATTTGGGCTGCGATTTCTGAGGCTGGTAACTCTAATGAACGTATCCTCTGCAGCAGAGGTAACTCTGGGTCTCCCTGTCCTGTGGCGGTCCTCATGAGAGCCAGTTTCATCATAGTGCTTGATTGTTTTTGTGACTGCACTTGAAGAAACTTTAAAAGTTCTTGAAATGTACCGTATTGACTGACCTTCATGTCTTAATCCTCATGAGAGCCAGTTTCATCATAGTGATTGATTGTTTTTGTGACTGCACTTGAAGAAACTTTAAAAGTTCTTGAAATGTACCGTATTGACTGACCTTCATGTCTTAACATAATGATGGACTGTCGTTTCTCTTTGCTTATTTGAGCTGTTCTTGCAATAATATGGACTTGGTCTTTTACCAAATAAGCCTATCTTCTATATACCCCCTACCTTGTCACAACACAACTGATTGTCTCAAATGCATTAAGAAGGAAATAAATTCCACAAATTAACTTTTAAGAAGGCACACCTGTTAATTGAAATGCATTCCAGGTAACTACCTCATGAAGCTGGTTGAGAGAATGCCAAGAGTGTGCAAAGCTGTCATCAAGGCAAAGGGTGGCTATTTGAAGAATTTCAAATATAAAATATAATGTGATTTATTTAACACTTTTTTGGTTAATACATGATTCCATATGTGTTATTTCATAGTTTTGATGTCTTCACTATTATTCTACAATGTAGAAAATAGTAAAAATAAATAAAAACCCTTGAATGAGTAAGTGTTCTAAAACGTTTCACCGGTAGTGTGTATATCAAATGAAATAACTATATTTGAACCTTTCTCAACAAATAACTGTGTTCATTGACTAAATTACATTTTTGGAGCTGACAACAATTGGTCTTGTCACGTTCCTGACCTTATTTCCTTTGTTTTAGTCTTTGTTTAGTTGGTCAGGACGTGAGCTGGGAGGGTATATTCCATGTTATGTGTTTTCATCGGTTTAGGGTTGTCTAACTAGCCTGATATGGTTCTCAATCAGAGGCAGGTGTTTTACGTTGTCTCTGATTGGGAACCATATTAAGGTAGGCTGTTCTCACTGTTTGTTTGTGGGTGATTGTTCCTGTTCGTGCGTTATTTGTGTTTTATATATTCTCAAGTTCAGGACTGTAGCGTCGTTGGGTTTCGTTTTGTTTATTGTTTTGTTCGTCTTAAAAAAAGTATTCAAATAAATATGGATACATACCACGCTGCGATTTGGTCCTCCTCTCCTTCAACCAATGACGAGAGTCGTTACAGGTCTACCTTACCTATTTTGCAGTTGTTTGCGCATGCTTGCAGAGATAACAAAACAACACAACAAAAGCCTTCTCACCAATATGTAATTTCAACTTCTAGTGACAGGCAGTCAAGATTGATCCTCATTTGATGAAAAGCATCCAAAATGTAGACTACATGATAATGAGGCACCAAAATGAGTAGGCCTAATCTAGGTTGGACCTCAATATTTGCTGTCTCTCATTCACTGGAAATAATTTGTTGAGGATCCTTTTCAATGAAAGTGCAATATGCAGAGATCAATATTTTTTTCTGGGTGCTAGGCTACTGCCAGAGATTTTCCTTTTAGAGTTTTATTGACCAAACCTCCAAGCCTGTTGAGTATAGCCTATGCAGTATAGCTGCATTCCGTTTAAAGGGCAACTAAACTCAATAACCAATTTCTCTGGTTGAAAACGGCCTATGTGGCATCAATATACACTGAACAAAAATATATACTGAACAAATATTTAAAAGCAACATGTAAAGTGTTTCATGAGCTGGAATAAAAGATCGCAGAAATTTTCCATACGCACAAAAACCTTATTTCTCTCAAATGTTGTGCACAAATTTGTTTACATCCCTGTTAGTGAGCATTTCTCATTTGCCAAGATAATCCATCCACCTGACAGGTGTGGCATATTAAGAAGCTGATTAAACAGCATGATCATTACACAGGTGAAACCTTGTGCTGGGGACAATAAAAGGCTACTCTAAAATGTGCAGTTTTGTCGCACAACACAATGCCACAGATGTCTCAAGTTTTGAGGGAGCGTGCAATTGACATGCTGACTGCAGGAATGTCCACCAGAGCTGTTGCCAGAGACTTTCATGTCCATTTCTCTACGCTGCCTCCAACGTCGTTTTAGAGAATTTGGCAGTACGTCCAAAAAGCCTCACAACCGAGGACCATGTTTATGGCTTCGTGGGGCGGCAGGGTAGCCTAGTGGTTAGAGTGTTGGGCTAGTAACCGAAAGGTTGCAAGTTCAAATCCCCGAGCTGACAAGGTACAAATCTGTCGTTCTGCCCCTGAACAAGGCAGTTAACCCACTGTTCCTAGGCCATCATTGAAAATAAGAGTTTGTTCTTAACTGACTTGCCTAGTTAAAAAAAAAAAAAAAAGGTTAAATGTAAGTCGCTCTGGATAAGAGCGTCTGCTAAATGACTTAAATGTGTGGGTGAGCATTTTTCTGATGTGAACAGAGTGCCCCATAGTGGCAGTGGTGTTATGGTATGGGCAGGCATAAGCTATAGACAACGAACACAATTGCATTTTATCGATGGCAATTTGAATGCACAGAGATACCATGATGAGATCCTGAGGCCCTTTGTCGTGCCATTCATCCGCCGCAATCACCTCATGTTTGAGCATGATAATGCACGGCCCCATGTCGCAAGGATCTGTTCACAATTCCTGGAAGCTGAACATTTCCCAATTCTTCCATGGAATGCCATGTTACCCGTTGAACATGTTTGGGATGCTTTGGATTGATGTTTACTACAGCGTGTTCTAGTTCCCGCCAATATCCAGCAACTTCGCGCCGCTGTTGAAGAGGAGTGGGACAACATTCCACATGCCACAATCAACAGCCTGATCAGGTCTATGTGAAGCAGATGTTGCGATGCATGAGGCAAATGGTGGTCACCCCAAATACTGACTGGTTTTCTGATCCACGCCCCTACCATTTTTAAAGGTATCTCTGACCAACAGATGCATATCTGTATTCCCAGTCATGTAAAATCCATAGATTAGGGCCTAATGAATTTATTTAAATTGGCTGATTTTCTTATATGAACTATAACTCAGTAAAACATTTAGAAATGTTGCATGTTTATATTTTTGTTCAGTGTAAGAAACATTTATGCTGTGTTCATAACCAAGTGGGAAGGTGGTACTTACCAGTTGTGAAGTTGTAAAAACCAGTTGGATGCATTCACGTACTTTGAACTCGTTGAGAAACGGCGATTGGCTAATGGCCAACAAGCTGCATCAACCATAAACTAAAACTACAGCTATCATATTTGTAAACAAATTATAGTATTCAAAAACATAGAAATAGATTTATTATTATAATAATGTTTTGTTTTTACATTTATCCGGCAAAAATGCTGTTATCAAGGTAATTTCCTTAGTAGGCAACGTCAGAGGTCAGCATGTTGGAGAAGTCGGACCTCAGGGATGATAGACGAGTTTCCTACTAGTAATTACAAGTTGGAGAGGCGTTCATGTGGATTTTTCCCAATCGTATGTGGTAAATACTACCTTCCCATTTGGTTATGAATGCAGCATTATCTAAGTGCTAAAATTAACTAAAAAGATAGGTAGGACAATTTTGGTCATAAAGTCAGTATATTACAAAACTCAGTTTTGTGAGATTTGTGTAACTGAGTTTGTCACGACTTACATGGGGTTGGGTTTTGATTTCGATCATGCCCACTTGCCCATTAAGCCCTTTATGGAGTAGCAACTTGCTGATGTGTTTGGTAGTGATCACTCCAGTCTGCCCAGTGCTTGACTTGGACTGAAATATGTGCCAGTAGCCTACTCATTTTGGGTGCCGGAACTGTTTATATTTATGTGCAAGAACTAATAGTTTTTAGATAATATTCTATAAGGTCCAAAATCGTCTAAATTAATAACTGATTTCTTGATTTATCTTAGATTAATTCTGACTATTTTGAGGAAGTGGTAGGCTAGTGGCTATGTTGTTGCTATGGTGTCTCAAGAGCAACAAACAACAGCAACTGCCAGGGTACGATAACACACCCACATCGAACCACACCCCAAGACTGAAATCAATTTTTTTAATAAGCAACAGAAAAACACTTTTGCATGGTTTGAGTGAGTTAGGATCCTCTTAGTTGATCTTTTAGGTTCCTACTCCCTGTTGAACCATGTTCAGCACATCTAGACTGAGCCATTTGTTACTTTAGAGGTGGTTCCAAATGAGACAACTGTCATACATCTCAAATTGGACCCTGGATATATGCATCATTTAAGCGGCATTGTCCTGCATTGTCCTGCTCCACCATTTTTGATAAAGCCGAGAATTGTTCAGTCATGGTTCCCATGTCCTCCAACACAAGGCCCTTTTTGAGCAGGCATCCCAAGTGAGGTGGACCCGGAGCCTGAAGGCTATTGCTACAACAAAATGATCCATGCACCAGCAACACAGTACAGTACGGTACTGCATGTCTCCTGTGAAGCTCTCTCTCTTCTTTCCACTTCCTTGAACATACACTTCATCAGATTTCTTCAGTGCTGTACTGGTTGTTATTCTCACCGACATATGAGCAGTAACTCATTACAAGAGACATGTTGCGTACATGTGAGAGAATGGCATGATTTTGCACTGAATACCCAGTTGTCTTACTTTTTTAATGTCATTGAAAAAATAACCAAGGGCAGATAAACTTTTGCACAACATATTAATTATCATTCAAGTCAAAACACATTTTCTTCTTCAAACACACTTGTCTTTAAAGGAAATGGAACCTGACTTCATGCAGGATTCACAATGAGACAGAAACCATTAAAAGGGATTGAATAGGGAAAATAGCACCTGCATATACAGTATATATACAATATATATATGTGTGTGTGTGTGTGTGTGTGTGTGTGTGTGTGTGTGTGTGTGTGTGTGTGTGTGTGTGTGTGTGTGTGTGTGTGTGTGTGTGTGTGTTCTCTCTGTGTGTGTGTGTGTGTGTGTGTGTGTGTGTGTGTGTGTGTGTGTGTGTGTGTGTGTGTGTGTGTGTGTGTGTGTGTGTGTGTGTGTGTGTGTGTGTGTGTGTGTACAGTTGAAGTCGAAAGTTTACATATACCTTAGCCAAATACATTTAAACTAAATTCTTCACAATTCCTGACATTTAGTCCTAGTAAAAAATCCCTGTTTTAGGTCAGTTAGGATCACCACTTTATTTTAAGAATGTGAAATGTCCGAATAATAGTAGAGAGAATTATTTATTTCAGCTTTAATTTCTTTCATCACATTCCCAGTGGGTCAGAAGTTTACATACACTCAATTAGTATTTGGTAGCATTGAGTTTAAATTGTTTAACTTGGGTCAAACGTTTCAGGTAGCCTTCCACAAGCTTCCCACAATAAGTTTGATTAATTTTGGCCCATTGCTCCTGACAGAGCTGGTGTAACTGAGTCAGATTTGTAGGCCTCCTTGCTCGCACACGCTTTTTCAGTTTTGCCCACAAATGTTCTATGGGATTGAGGTCAGGGCTTTGTGATGGCCACTCCAATACCTTGACTTTGTTGTCCTTAAGCCATTTTGCCACAACTTTGGAAGCATGCTTGAGGTCATTGTCCATTTGGAAGACCCATTTGCGACCAAGCTTTAACTTCCTGACTGATGTCTTGAGATGTTGCTTCAATATATCCACATACTTTTCCTACCTCATGATGCCATCTATTTTATGAAGTGCTCCAGTCCCTCCTGCAGCAAAGCACCCCCACAACATGATGCTGCCACCCCCGTGCTTCACGGCTGGGATGGTGTTCTTCGGCTTGCAAACCTCCCCCTTTTTGTTCCAAACATAACGATGGTCATAAATGGCCAAACAGTTCTATTTTTGTTTCATCAGACCAGAGAACATTTCTCCAAAAGTATGATCTTTGTCCCCATGTGCAGGTGCAAACCGTAGTCTTTTTTTATGGCGGCCTTGGAGCAGTGGCTTCTTCCTTGCTGAGCTGCCTTTCAGGTTATGTCGATATAGGACTCGTTTTACTGTGGATATAGATACTTTTGTACCTGTTTCCTCCAGCATCTTCACAAGGTCCTTTGCTGTTGTTCTGGGATTGATTTGCACTTTCCGCACCAAAGTACATTAATCTCTAGGAGACAGAACGCGTCTCCTTCCTGAGCGGTATGACGGCTGCGTGTTCCCATGGTGTTTATACTTGCGTACTATTGTTTGTACAGATGAACCTGGTACCTTCAGGCGTTTGGAAATTGCTCCCAAGGATGAACCAGACTTAATTAGTCAATTAGCCTATCAGAAGCTTCTAAAGCCATGACATCATTTTCTGGAATTTTCCAAACTGTTTAAAGGCACAGTCAACTTAGTGTATGTAAACTTCTGAGGTTTACATACACTATATATTTGTTTTTATACAGTTAATGGGGAATAGGGTAAGCATGAAAACTCCAGTCATAAAACGATCGGCCCCTGCAGCAAGAAAAAAAGCCCCCCACCTCGGTCGTCTTTTGAAAAGCCATAACACAAATTACAGCAATTTACCCCGAAATGCAGCACGTGTGTGACAGTGGAATGGGTTTGTAGTTGACGGTGTCGAATGTCGTGTCGCCGGCACTCACGCCAGTCTTTCATCATATTTTGGCATGCCTCTCTGCAGAAAAAAAGTGTGACAGTGAGTAAGAGAGGAAAATAATGCAATCTGGCGAACCTTGACCTTAGAACCGCCATCTAAGGCCAAGAGAACTGACAAGTGTTTCTTTCTGTGCTCAGTTTGTCTCATTCTCTTCATTTTCACCCACTTTTTCCCCAACACTTTCCCTGGTCTTCATCTCCCTGTCACAGACACCTCCCTCGCCTCTCTCCATCCATATGATTCCTTCCTCTATTTATCCTTCTCACATTCTCTCTCTCCATCTCTGAATAGTGTGAACTGAGCTGACAGTCAAATGAATGTCAGGTGGGTCCCACCTCCTCCCCATGAAAACACAGAGGGAGAAGTATTCAGCCGTTGAAAGGCTGCCTGTGTGTCCCTGCACTCCGTGTGTGTGTGTGTGTGTGTGTGTGTGTGTGTGTGTGTGTGTGTGTGTGTGTGTGTGTGTGTGTGTGTGTGTGTGTGTGTGTGTGTGTGTGTGTGTGTGTGTGTGTGTGTGTGTGTGTGTGTGTGTAGAGGGGGAGTTTCCCTGTTTTATGTATCAGATCTCTGGCTTTGTGTAATGCTGCATGACACTACTGGTATGTGTGTGGGACTGTGGGAGAGTGTATTTTCTCCTGTCACAGTGCCCCTTGGGACCTGAGTGTGTATAACACATGCACAGTACTAACAACCACACCCTGCTTCCCCTGTGCCAACCATGGAACACTGTGACCATCCGTTTCATGTAGAAGTTAACCTTGGCCATAGATCTATCAGCTTACATTTCCCCCAATCTCTAACCTGAACTATTAGGAGATCTCAGAACTCCCACTGCCACAAAATCCAGTGGACAAAGACTGACATTAGCACCCTCCTTCTTCTTGTGAAAGAGAGAGGGTAAGATAAACTTAAGGGGAGGAGGGAGAGAGAGAGACCACTTCAATCTCTGAAATCAGCAGAGCAGTGATGACTGCCCATCAATCTCCCTTCATTACATCATTATTCATTGTCACACCAATCTGTCTGCACCCCTCCTCCCAGATACGCCACGCCTCCCTCTGTGCTGTGGCCTTACCCTCCTGTTCATCCTCAAAATTTACCAGTGGCTATCGAGTGTGACAGGTACTCTATCACCCGTGTCAGGTAATCCACCCAATTCCACCCTGGAGCCCTGCATCAAGCTTATTTCTATTTGTTTGAGTTCATATTAAACAAGTTGATGCCATCATACGCTATGCTGGTCTCATTCACTGAGCCTATGGGTAGTCAATAGGTCCTTGTTAGCTTCAATTAGTTCTCAAAGAGACCATGTTATGATGCACAGTGAGTTGCCGCCTATCCTCTCCTCAGACAAGTTCCAGTTCCTCCCTCGACCAGCAGGGGCTGCTGTCCCCACCTACGGGGGATGAAGCAGAGGCCAGGCCACTTGCTAACCAGTGAATGAGCTCCGGTCTCTCTGGCCTCCAGCCACGCTTGGAAATCATTCAATCAGGCCCTCTGGCAGCTCGCATCCCACCGCTGCCACCATGCAGTCCGTTATAACGCTAATGGGTAATCAGAGCTCCGCCTCCCCCCTAACCACCATCCCCCCTCCTTTGATTATCTTTCTGCCTGTCTCTCCCCCTCTTAAAGCGATGGCAGTCTCCCCCTCCCAACCACCACCCCCCAGAAGTCTCTCTGATTGCAATCATTGAAAGTACCTTCTCATTCGGTCCGCTTCATTTATCCGTCCCCTTGAGAAGGGTTATTGCCTAACGCTTAGTGACAGTGTATAGTTTGTGGAGAGCGATCGTTTATTTGACCTGTAAGGAACACAGTGTAGTGCAGGCACGACCACCGGTACATGTTGTTGTTATAGAAGAGAAGCCAGTCTAATCAATGGATCTGTACCAGACAATGAATTAATGCTTTGTCTTATGTGTAAAATTACTCTTCTCCTCATGTTGCAGGTAATGTGTGCTGAGTGGTGCCACAATGGCTTCTGTGTTTGTCCTTGGAGGTGGGTGCTATGGTGAGATGACGCTACATAATGCCCCATGATCTTATATCCAAGGTAAATGCCTTATAAATATAATACCGGTTTCTGCATAAGCATTCATTGACATATGTAATATGACATTTGACCATGTACATCACATGACACAATGAATTTAATTTACTGACTGCAATGAATTGGTCACTCATACTAATGAATCCACTGGCCTAGTGTTATAACTTTTCATATGATTATTTGAAAGGGGCAATGCATACCAGTATTTCAATAAATGTGGCATATTCAGGTAAAAGGTTAATTAACATTTGTAGTCCCTGGGATATTGTGGATGACACTGCAGTTGAACCTACAGTATTTGCCAGTCAGTGCACCTCATGTAACCCAGATAAAATGCCACAAACCCTGCTGCAAAACAGACAACAACATCGCAATGTGCCATATCAGCCCAAACTCCTGCCATCTCCACCGGTCCTCTCCGGATGTCCTAGTTCTGTTGATGTCAGTCCCAAACGCAAAAAAACACACACAAAAACACTTTTGACAACTACAACGGCAGCAACAAGAGAAAAACTGCCTGAAAGGTAGAAAAATAAGTCAAAGAAAATGCTTATCGTCTTAGAAGGATGATCTTATTATAGAATCTCATGACAGTTGGTTTTCCAAAGCATGGCCCGGAGCGTTGGAATTCTGCATGGTTCAGTCGTTTATCCAGCGCCAAGCGCCTCTCCTCCTGTCCCCTCGTTTCTGAATAACCTGTCTCTTCCATGCCACATCTTCTGCATGGCCTCGATTCGCTTGGTGTTTGTTCGCATTGTTACCTCGACACACACTAACTCGTTTTTGTCAGGCTTGCTCTACCTTCTCATACTCAAGGAGAAAAGGCACCATGGTGTCTTTTGTTTGTTGTCCATTGTTCAGAGTACGAGCGCTGACAGAAAGGGAAAACCTGATTATACTATTACTCAATCATAGAACCTTGCACACCCTGTATAGGCTTTGGTTCGAGTGTCTTTGGATTACCTCTGAGTCAGTCTTCACACTGGCAGCACACGTTTTGTCTATGGAATTGAACAAAATAAGAATCATGTTCAATTGTATTTCAAAATGTCTTCTCTGGAATGGGACACAAATGGCTTCGCCTGAGTGTGACACAAATATAGCTCTCACTGGGTGAGTTGTTGAGGTGTGTGGTTGTGTGTCTGTGTGTGCCCGCGTGTGTGCCTGCGTGCGTTAGGAGGATAGTGAAGAGTTGAAGGGAGGTATTCGAGACAGGGTCTGTATTTGGGATTAGAACACTTTGGTGCAGAGTGGAGGGGTTTTAAGCTTGCCTTATGGACATGCTCTGCTGCTGAGGGTGAAGAAATGGTACACAACATCTGTGTGTTTGTATTCTCATGAAGGTGTTGCTGGGTCTGGTCTGACCAGAGGGAAGAGTGCCCCCTGCTGGCCCCTCCGACAACACCCTCCTGAAGGAGTAGATTTGATATTTCAGGTATCAACCAGACCCAACGTTCCAGACGAATGCAAGGCTACTACAGTAGATGCTGTCTCCCTATAACTTGATTGTGAACTGCTATACAATTCATCTTGACAATGATTTGTACATAAACCTCTGAGGTGCCAGTCTGCACTTGGCATATGGCACCTGCCAATCAAAGTGAGTAGTTTAGGCCTATATACACCTACATGTAGTATATATACCTGTATGTATGCCACTACCACAAGCATAAACATATTTTGCTGTTAGAGAATGTTGTGTACAGGCACAGTGGTAACAAGTCCAGAAAAGAAGGGCGGGTGGGCGGGCGAGACAGACAGACAGACAGACAGACAGACAGACAGACAGACAGACAGACAGACAGACAGACAGACAGACAGACAGACAGACAGACAGACAGACAGACAGACAGACAGACAGACAGACAGACAGACAGAGAGAGAGAGAGAGAGAGAGAGAGAGAGAGAGAGAGAGAGAGAGAGAGAGAGAGAGAGAGAGAGAGAGAGAGAGAGAGAGAGAGAGAGAGAGAGAGAGAGAAAATGATGATTCATAAAGCATTTCAGATTAAGTGGTATTAAGGTTGGCTCACCATGTTATTTGTCAGTCACAGCCAAGATGAGTGGAGCAAGGGAAGGAATTCCAACTAAATCACATATAGCCCATGGCCAGCGCACCCGCTAAATCCTTCCCCCAGTAAACCAGAGAGGAAATAAACAATAACAAGCTCCACTTTTTAAAGGATTCTCTTTTCCATTTCTCTCGCTCACTCTCCCTGTATCCTCACAAATTAACTTTTCCCGCTCCCTGTTGCTAGGTGAACAGCGCGGACGCCAATGATTGACAGGTCTTTGAAAACACCATTATGAGAGGTAAAGTGGAATTTCTACAAAGATAGGGGGAGTTTGGGTGGGGGGGCATTGCAGCATTGAAGATGAGGACAGCAGGCATCAGTCAGTGAGGCAGGCAGGGGTTTCAGCCATGGAGGTTAATTATTACCATGGCTTGTCATAACTTCGACATTAGAGAAATCCTCAGCAGAATATGGGGCTAATCACGCCACATGTGCCTGTCATTGGGAAGTTACCTGCTGTCATGAAATCTGAACACACACACTCTTACTCAAAGGTGCACACACACACACAGTCAGTCAGGCAAGATCTGGTTGAAACATGTGGCCCTCACTCGCTACCCTGCTGGCCGGGTTGATCGCTTTCAGATTGCAGAGTGACATTTTCGACAGACGAATGGAAGATGCATGTCTCTCCCCTGCACTCTCTCTCTCTCGTTCTATCTCTCGACGGCCCCTAATGTGAAACATCTGCTCCAGTCCAGCCACGGAGGACAAGTAGCCTTGCCTCGCTTGAGTATGCGTTAGCTTAGAAGTCCCACACTGTTTTCAGCCAAATGCACTCGCCTCATTAGCTAGCTGGATATCGCTCCATGCCATGTTCTTAGCCATCACCTCCCGGGTCTTGCCTTAGCCTATACAGCTGGAATAACTAGCCCTCTCATTATAGGTAGAAAAGGGGCCACCTCTGGAAACCAAATGTTTACCAGCTGAATTACTCCAGACCGGCATTCGCATTCGTTATGGCGTTGTCATGGCGATGTCAACAAATGTAATTTATCAACTGCTGTCAATCTCAGCACCAAGTCAAGGTAGAAATGTAAGTAGGACATTGTTATTTTAATTCTCTTACTTTAATGGCTCTTATTGAAAGCTGTAGGGTTGAAATGGTAAATCTTGAATGAAAGATTTGTTCCAGTCGATGAAAGTACTTAAACTTCCGGTAATCTTATAGAAAATAGTATTCACAGATGTTATAAACATACAGAGGTTGCTAAGGGATTACATTTAATATGTTTATGGATTGAAGTTACTGACTGGTAATTTTGGTATGTACATATGAATTGCTCTCAATTTCCCTACTTCCCCACCCCGCCCCATCACGATCATTGATTTTAACATCAGTCATCTCAGTCTAAGTAAACAAACAGTAACCATGGACTGCAGTCTCTTTTCACCTATGGACTCCTTTAGGGGTTAAAATCTGTGACTGAGTCAAGTCCATTTTTTTCCCTTAACCTTAAATTAGCTACAGGTCTTGCCAAATATGTGACCAGCATCAAAGACTAAGTAGGCCTGTTACGGCCTTAGAGCCTGAGGGGAAATGGCATTAGGAGCCTCCAAAGGATGCTGGGTGATCACAGTGCAATTGTGCTTCAAAAGTAAGTATGTGTGTGTGTGTGTGTGTGTGTGTGTGTGTGTGTGTGTGTGTGTGTGTGTGTGTGTGTGTGTGTGTGTGTGTGTGTGTGTGTGTGTGTGTGTGTGTGTGTGTGTGTGTGTGTGTGTGTGTGTGTGTTTGCGAGAGGGCAGAGGGGGCTAATACAACGCAGAGCATAATCCCTTTAAAATACCAAATTGAAGTTCATGCAAGAATAGTGTTCACAAAATGCATGGAACACATATAGAAACATTCCCAGCAAGCATAACTGTGTGATGACCGTTGTTGTGGGGAGGTGTGCGAGACAGCGGTATCTTTTAAAAAGCTAATAACAAACTCTGACACTCAGAGACCCGGAGAGTGAAAGAAAGAAAAACTTCCATTGGAGTTATTTATTATGAAAAAAAGCCCTGTACAACTCATCTTTTCATGTCAATCACTCAACACTTAAATAAGAATGTTTTATATCCTCTCTAATGTGACAGCGTATCATTTCGTAACAAAGGAAAGAACCTACCATAGCAGCACTATTGAATGACACACCATAGCATTTTAATGAGTAGCAACATGGGTTTAGGCCTACAAGAGTATCCATTTCATCAAAAGTCTTTAAGTTACCACATTTCAAAAATAGATATTCAGGATTCGTTTTTAGGAAAGCCACAATTGCACTAAAGCATTCAGTCATTTGTGGCTTGACAGCCTCTGTAACACAACCTCAATCTCAAAATGAGCCGCATCAGGAATGTAGACTTCAGACTGTCTCTCTTTATTTTTCTTTCTTTCAGATTCCTGCCACATTCTGAGTGGGAGGTGAACCAACACTATCAGTGTCCTGTCTGTCGCTAAGTACTTCCTGGTTAAATCTGGCACACTGGCCAATCCCCTGACAGAGACAGCCCTTTAGGGGGGATAAAGAGGCTACAACTCACTCAATTGGCTCATAGATAACTCAAATGGGCAGTTATACTGTATCTCTATCTGAATGTGACACTCAGCATGACACAGTGAAAGCAGGGGAGTTTCTCTCTCTGTCTCTTGTGCGCGTGGCCAACAGGGAACAGACTGACAGGAGAGACAGCTGTTAACCTTAGGAGTCAGGGCAAATAGCATGTGTTCTGTTTCTAGGGGTTGGAAGGGGGCCATGACTCGCCCACAATGGCCATTGTATAATCTTAGTGGTAACTCAATGACCAACATATGTGTGTCATGCGGCTGACAGTCCACCCAATGACTCTTAAACTGTGTGCCGTGATTGGGGAGGCCCACCCTCTCCCCCTGTCAAACCAATGAAACTCAACACTCCATCCCTGTCATCCACGCTCACCTTCTCATTCGCACATTCTCTCTGACCTTCTGGATTCAGCTCCCCACACAAGCCACTCATCTTTGAGTTGAGCTGAGTAGTGTCAGCCATAGAATTACATACAGGTGGGGATAATACTGGTGGTTATATCATGCCGATTGATCTGAATGAATGGAAATGATTGTATCAATGTCTGGTGACTACATATACTGACATGAACGCATCCACGTGCACACACAATGGAAATATTCCATCTGTATGCCCGTTGAAGAAGACAATGGGTGGTTGTTAAACAGTTAATCATCACTCATTTTTCTAGCCTGTATGATGGTAATTCAGAAATAGAGAGGTGCAGAATCTGTCAGTTTTCTAGGCTTCATTTCATATCTTTTGAGACATAGTGTTCCACCAGCATATAGCCTGTTTGTGCTAATAATGCAAGCAATCCATCAGGGTTATGGATTTTCTCTGGTTAGCACAATTGACCATTCTGACTGAGATGTCTTTGCCTCATCATTTAGATTCACTGTTTGTAATTATAGTAGCTATGAATAGTGTTATGATTGGTGAGTTAACTATGAAGCTTTACTTGTATGTAGCTAGCATTAGCTATGGATAGTTAGTCATGGCTGGCAAGAGTGTTTGCTTTGGAGGATAAGCCTAGTTGTAGTATCTGGCTAGCAGAAGCTGTTTGGGGTCAGTGATACAGAGAGGCCACAAGGCTAGCCATGACATGATGGGAGAGACGGGCAGAACACCAGCTCTGGGCCTGGTTATTTGAGCTCCATTAGGCTTAATAGCAAATTATATCCTAATACCTGTTGTCATGGCGGACTCACTGGAGTGAGAACGCTTATCTGAGCCACAGGGGCTAAAATCCACCCACGCTGAACAACAGTGTAGCCTACAGATGTAGGATCTTAATTTGATCACTCTTATGTTGCTGAGAATTTTCCTTCACAGCAAGTAATGCAAGCTATTAGTGTATTCAACATTTAAAAGGCTTCTAAAGTTTGTAATTTTCATTTGAAAATGTCAGACTTGATTTGCCCGAATGAAAAATACATTAATTATAATCCAAATAATAATTAATATTTCCTGTTGATGCAGGATTATTTGCCTGTTGTAGCAAATTGGCTCAAATGAAGATCCTACATCAGTACACAGACACATACACATTACACATTTCACCATCTCGGTCATGTATGTTGTTGGGCTGCAACCACACACACAGCACACATGACCTTCTGTCCATCAGACACAAAACCATACCCTTTTCCTCACAGGCAAAATTGTCTCTCGCCTTCATTCTTTCTAGGGGCACGACTCAAAAAAAACATACACACATAAGCCGCATTAGTAAGCCTACAACCATATTCTGCACAAAAATATGCTTGTTTGTGAATAGTTTTAAAGTAACTCACTACTCCTTTAAGTTTCTGCTTAAAATCTCCCGGAGGTGTGAAGAACAAATTGTTGAAGCTTAATTAAAGGGGCAATCGGTGATTGGTGTCACGCCCTGACCATAGAGAGCCCTCGGTTCTCTATGGTGTTTAGGTCAGAGCGTGACTGGGGGGGTTATCTAGTTTATAGATTTCTAGGTTGGTGGTTTGTGTGGTTCCCAATTAGAGGCAGCTGGTAATCGTTGCCTCTAATTGGGGATCATATTTAGGTAGGCTTTTTCCCCCACCTGCATTTGTGGGATATTGATTGTTTGTTAGTGTGTTTGGGCACTACGTCCTCACGGGCTTTGTTAGTTTTGTTATTTTGTTTTGTTAGTTTCTATGGATTTCACATGACTGGGCAGGGGTGCAGCCATGGGTGAGCCTGGAGGGTATAGGTCCACTCACTTAGGAGCCAGGCCCACCCACTGGGGAGCCAGGCCCAGCCAATCAGAATTAGTTTTCCCCACAAAATGGCTCTTTAACAGACATAAATAATCCTCAGGAAAGAATAAATGCTCACTAACAGGAATGTAAACTAATTTCTGCACAAAATGTGAGATAAATACGTCTTTTGTTTCAGCTCATGAAACATGGGACCAACACTTTACATGCAGTGTTATTTTTCTGTTTGAGAACCCATTGATTCTTGAATAATGTAATGTATAAATGCCTCACAAGCTTAGTTTGTCTTACCCCATCAGAACCCCAAATATAATCTTATTTTACTCCATTGTTTGTAAACAACGTATTTGTAAACAATCACAGTATATCCTCAAAATATGGTTATATTCACTTGAGATTAGTTGCATTTATCAAGCCCCATCCCACAGCTGTTTACCAAAGCAGTGGCGGGGTGGTAATGTTATTGTTTTAACTGCAGATTGCCCCTCTACTAAACAGACTTTCATCCTAAACTGTTTTATAAACCGAGTAACCCTCCCAACATCCCCTCTATTTACCATGTGCATTCATTCTGGAGAATGACAAGTTGGAGCAGCGTTCCTAAGCAACTGGACACAATAAGTACCTCCCTCCTGATTCCAAAGGTGCCACAGGCAGCAGGCAGGCAGTCGTTATCTCAAACCCGCACCACACATCAAACCAATACCCTATCTCTGGGCAATTTCAGCTACGTGCCATGCTAAAGACGAATGGGAACATTCAAAATACAGTATACCATAAAGATGAGAAATGCTAGCTCCAAATGAATGATAATCCTGATAAGAAAAACGAACATGCAATTCAAGTTCGGAGTGGGTTGGTATTTTATGTCGTTGTTGTTGGGTTGTCATGGAGGTTGAGGTGAGGAAAGAGAGAGGAGGGGAACAAACGCATTTGTCACTAGAGGTGGGGGGAGTTGGGGCTGTATACTGGGAGGACACACACCCACACACACACTCAGCTAGTCCTTTTTACCCAGAGTATTTGACACACTGACTCAAGGTCCCCTAACATATCGACATGTCTGTCCCCTCTCATCTAAAAAAAAAAACCACCAATCTCCTGCAGTGTTTCTGGATGGATGGCAGTGACTACTGCATCCTCACTACTGAGCTCCAACTGCAGAGGAGCTGAGATCAGTCACACACACATGCCCTCACACACGTACACACATTCACACACACAATAAACATGCACAAAGGATTCACACAAACACACATACACTACAACACCCGGCTCACAGACCCCTGTAGCATTGAAAAGAGATGACAGAGAGCATTGAACATTATCCCACAAGTACAACACAAGACAGCTCCCACAACCTCTGTCATATTCCTGAGAGAGAAAGTGATGGAGAAAGAGACAGAAACATGGTGCATCTACTGGGATTGGTTGACGTAGACTCTTACTACTGAAGCTACTCCTATTGATTCCTTAGTGGGAATAACAAGTGCAAGAAGGAAAGAGAAGAAGAGTATGAGAGATAGAGATGGAATCCTTTTGATGGAGGAACAACGAGTCATAAACCTCTTCTGTCAGTCCTCAGAGGAGAGATTGAAACAATTAGATGGGAGAGAGAGTGATTCTGACAGCATCACAGGGACAGTGTTCGCCACCAAGACAATCATCCTTTTCTTTTCCATTTAGAACACGGAGAGCTGTCTCTCCTTAAGTGCTGGTACCTCCTCTGTTGAACGCACACCCTCTCAAATCACCCTGACAGCTACTCCTGCCTGACAGTAGAACTCCTCAGCAGGGCGAGAGTTCACTCCACCTATGTAGGGAGGTCACCTCAAATGGGCTTCTCCCTTCTCCATTCTTCCATAATGATGTGCTATGTCAGTACAGTGAGTGTCAACGGAAAATACATGAAATGTGGGGATAGAGCTTGGTATTGGGCTTGGTTTCATACTGAAGACGTGCACCCTTTCTCCCTGCCCTCAGTGACTTGTTCTGAGAAATGTGAAAGCAATTGAGAGGGAGTGATAGGGAGGAAATTCCACATAGTTTTGGGGGTGTAAATGTAACACATATTAAATGGAATTTGGAACGTAACAAACGTTGTAGGAGCATGGTTAAATCTGAGCTGTTTCCCAAAACCATCATTACTAAAGTTGAACTTGAAAACACTCATTATTTACCGACTGCCTCAGACCACTCGTAGAACAGCTAAGTGTGTCGTTAGATGCCTCAGACCACTCGTAGAACAGCTAAGTGCGTCGTTAGATGATTTTGCCCTTCCACATGACTTTATACACAGAAGATCTCCGCTCAACATAGAATCAAGATGTTTATCTGTCTCTATGTAACCGCTGATAAGCCTACCATCACAACAAAGTTGACTCAAAATACAAAGTTGCCAATGTCTTTGGAATTGTTACAAACAAGCAAAGGATTAAAAGATACTTCAAATGAAAACATATAAGCTACATAGGCCTATACCGTACATTCGGAATGTATTCAGACCCCTTGACTTTTTCTACATTTTGTTAGTTACAGCCTTATTCTAAGCAAAAACAGAAATATCACATTTACGTAAGTATTCAGACCCATGACTCAGTACTTTGTTGAAGCACCTTTGTCAGCGATTACAGCCTTGAGTCTTCTTGGGAATTACGCCATAAGCTTGGCACAGCTGTATTTGGGGATTTTCTCCCACTCTTCTCTGCAGATAGTATCAAGCTCAGGTTGGATGCACAGCTATTTTCAGGTCTCTCCAGAGATGTTCGATCCGGCTCTGGCTGTGCTACTCAAGGACATTCAGAATCCTCCTCAGCCTTTTGCTGAGGAGTGGCTTGTGTTTGGCCACTACCATAAAAGCCTGATTGGTGGAGTACTGCAGAGATTGTTGTGCTTCTGGAAGGTTCTCCCATCTCCACAGAGGAACTCTGGAGCTCTGTCAGAGTGACCATCGAGTTCTTGGTCACCTCCCTGACCAAGGCCCTTCTCCCCCGATTGCTCAGTTTGGCCAGATGGCCACCTATAGGAAGAGTCTTGGTGGTTCCAAAATTATTTCATTTAAGAATGATAGAGGCCACTATTCTTGGGGACCTTCAATGCTGCAGAAATGTTTGGCACTATTCCCCAGATTTGTGCCTCGACACAATCCTGTCTCGGAGCTCTACGGACAATTCTTTCGACCTCATGGCTTGGTTTTTGCTCTGACATGCACTGTCAACTGTGGGACCTTATATATATATATACAGGTGTGTGCCTTTCCAAATCATGTCCAATTAATTGAATTTACCAGGTGGACTCCAATCAAGTTTTCGAAACATCTCAAGGATGGCCAATGGAAACAGGATGCTACTGAGCTCATAGCAAAGGGTCTGAATACTTATTTAAATAAGGTATTTCTGTTTTTATATTTAATAAATTAGCAAAAATGTCTAAACCTGTTTTCGCTTTGTCATTATACGGTAGTGTGTTAGGAATCTGGTGATTGACAGAGTCGAAAGCCTTGGCCAAGTCTTTGAATACAGCTGCACAGTATTGTCTCTTATCGATGGCGGTTATGATATCGTTTAGGACCTTGAGCGTGGCTGAGGTGCACCCATGACCAGCTTGGAAACCAGATTGCATAGCGGAGAAGGTATGGTGGGATTCAAAATGGTCGTTGATCTGTTTGTTAACTTGGCTTTCGAAGACCTTAGAAAGGCAGGGTAGGATAGATATAGGTCTGTAGCAGTTTGGGTCTAGAGTGTCTCCCCTTTTGAAGAGGGGGCAGCTTTCCCATCTTTGGGGATCTCAGACGATACGAAAGAGAGGTTGAACAGGCTAGTAATAGGGGTTGCTACAATTTCGGCGGATAATTTTAGAAAGAGAGGGTCCAGATTGTCTAGCCCGGCTGATTTGTAGAGGTCCAGATTTTGCAGCTCTTTCAGAACATCAGCTATCTGGATTTGGGTGAAGGAGAAATGGGTAGGCTTGGGCAAGTTGCTATGGCGGGCGCAGGTGTCACGATCGTCTTGACTTTGTAGAGAGGACCAAAACGCAGCGTGTGAGAAATACATTCTTCTTTTATTTGAGAAGAGCAACGAACGAAACAAAACAACAAACTGACGAACGTGAAGCTATAAATGACTAAGTGCAAACGTGCAACATAGACTAGACATAGACAATTACCCACAAAACAGCTAAAGCCTATGGTTGCCTTAAATATGGCTCCCAATCAGAGACAACAATAACCAGCTGTCTCTAATTGAGACCCAATTCAGGCAACCATAGACTTTCCTAGACACCTACACTGAACACTAAACCATCTACTCTACTAAACCCCCTAAACCATACAACACCCTAGACCAGGGGTGTCAAACTCATTCCACGGAGGGCCTAGTGTCTGCAGGTTTTTGGTTTTTCCTTTCAATAAAGCCCTAGACAACCAGGTGTGGGGAGTTCCTAACTAATTAGTGACGTTAATTCATCAATCAAGTACAAGGGAGGAGCGAAAACCCGCAGACACTCGGCCCCCCGTGGAATGAGTTTGACACCTGTGCCCTAGACAATACAAAAACACACAAACTTCCCCATGTCACACCCTGACCTAACTAAAATAATAATGAAAACAAAGATAACTAAGGCCAGGGTGTGACAGCAGGGCTGTTGACCGGAGAGGGGTATCCAGGTGGAAAGCATGGCCAGCCGTAGAAAAATGCTTATAGAAATTCTCAATTATCGCGGATTTATCGGTGGTGACACTGTTTCCTAGCCTCAGTGCAGTGGGCAGCTGGGAGGAGGAGCTCTTATTTTCCATGGACTTTACAGTGTCCCAGAACTTTTTGGAGGTTGTGCTACAGGATGCAAATTTCTGTTTGAAAAAGCTAGCCTTTTCTTTCCTAACTGCCTGTGTATATTGATTCCTAACTTCCCTGAAAAGTTGCATATCGCGGAGGTGCTGGTCAAGGGCAGTCAGGTCTGGAGTGAACCAAGGGCTATATCTGTTCCTTGTTCATGCTTATTTAAGATGGTGAGGAAAGCACTTTTAAAGAATAACCTGGCAATATCCTTCCAGGATACCCAGGCCAGGTCGATTAGAAAGGCCTGCTCGCTGAAGTGTTTTAGGGAGCGTTTGACAGTGATGAGGGGTGGTCGTTTGACCGCAGACCTATTACGGACGCAGGCAATGAGGCAGTGATCGCTGAGATCCTGGTTGAAGACCGCAGAGGTGTATTTGGAGGGCAGGTTGGTTAGGATGATATCTGTGAGGATGCCCGTGTTTACGGATTTGGGGTTGTACCTGATAGGTTCATTGATAATTTGTGTGAGATTGAGGGCATCAAGCTTAGATTGTAGGATGGCCGGGCTGTTAAGCATGTCCCAATTTCGGTCACCTAACAGCACGAGCTCTGAAGATAGATGGGGGCAATCAATTCACATATGGTGTCCAGGGCACAGCTGGGGCGCAGAAGGTGGTCTATAGCAAGCAGCAACGGTGAGAGACTTGTTTCTGCAAAGGTGAATTTTTAAAGGTAGAAGCGCAAATTGTTTGGGCACAGACATTGGATAGTAAGACAGAACTCTGCAGGCTGTCCTCTGCAGTAGATTGCAACTCCGCCCCCTTTGGCAGTTCTATCTTGTCGGAAAATGTTATAGTTAGGGATGGAAATTTCAGGGTTTTTGGTGGTCTTCCTAAGCCAGGATTCAGACACGGCTAGGACATCCGGGTTGGCAGAGTGTGCTAAGGCAGTGAATAAAACAAACTTAGGGAGGAGGCTTCTAATGTTAACATGCATGAAACCAAGGCTTTTACGGTTACAGAAGTCAACAAATGAGAGTGCCTGGGGAATGGGAGGGGAGCTAGGCACTGCAGGGCCTGGATTAACCTCTACATCACCAGAGGAACAGAGGAGGAGTAGGATATGGGTAAGGCTAAAGGCTATAAAAACTGGTTGTCTAGTACGTTCGGAACAGAGAGTAAAAGGAGCAGGTTTCTGAGCACGGTAGAATAGATTCAAGGCATAATGTACAGACAAAGGTATGGTAAGATGTGAATACAGTTGAGGTAAACCTATGCATTGAGTGACGATGAGAGAGATATTGTCTCTAGAAACATTTAAACCAGGTGAGGTCACCGCATGTGTGGGAGGTGGAACTAAAGGGTTAACTAAGGCGTATTGAGCAGGGTTAGAGGCTCTACAGTGAAATAAGGCAATAATTACTAACCAAAACAGCAATGGACATTGCATATTGACATTAGGGACAGGCATGCATAGCCGAGTGATCATAGGGGTCCAGTGAGTGGCTCGGCGGGCCGGAGACACGGCAATTCAGGTGGCTAGCGGGCCGGGGCTAGTAAGCTAGCAGAAGAGCCTTAGAGCAATGTCGCGACGGAAGAAGTCAGTTGTAGCCCCCTCATGCAGTTACGTCGGCATACCAGTCGTCGTGGATCAGCAGGGCTCCGTGTGGTAAAAGGGTCCAGGCCAATTGGCAAAATAGGTATAGTGGCCAAAGAATTTGTCCGATGGGCCTCTTAAGATAACAGTCCGATATGCTCTAGACAGCTAGTGGGCCGCTGCTAGCAGGCTAGCAGATGGGCATTCAGGGGACGTCACGATGGAGGAGCCAGTTGAAAAACCTCCTCGGGCGAATTACGTCGGTAGTTCAGCCGTGATGGGTCGGCGGAGGTCCAGGTCAATTGGCAAAATAGGTATTGTAGCCCAAGGAGTGGCTGATGGACCTCTTCGGCTAACCGGGAGATGGGCCTAGCAAAGGCTAGCTCCAGGCTAGTTGGTTCTTGCTTCGGTACAGAGACGTGAGCCAGGAGTGGCCACTCGGATAGCAGCTAGCTAGCTGCGATGATCCAAGTGAAAAGGTTCAGAGCTTGCGGTAGGAATTCGGAGATATGGAGAAAAATACGTCCGATTTGCTCTGGTTTGAGTCGAGCTGTGCAGACTGGCGAGAGTTGTCCGGGCTAAAGATAGCTGATGACCGCTAGCAGTGGCAAGCTGACTACTAGCTACTAGCTAGTTAGCTGGCTAGCTTCTGTTGGGGGTTCCGGTTCAAATGTAAAGAAAATAGCAGATCCATACCACATTGGGTGAGGCGGATTGCAGGAGAGTATGTTGAAGTTGAGGTTAAGAAAAATATTTTGAAAATATATGCGAAAAATATATATATAAAAAGATATATACACAATTTATACACAGGACACGACAAGATGAGGACAAAAGACGTCTGACTGCTACACCATCTTGGAAGACAATGACCCCAAGCATACTTCCAAAGTTGTGGCAAAATGGCTTAAGGACAACAAAGTAAAGGTATTGGAGTGGCCATCACAAAGCTCTGACCTCAATCCTATAGAACATTTGTGGGCAGAACTGAAAAAGTGTGTGCGAGCAAGGAGGCCTACAAACCTTACTCAGTTACACCAGCTCTGTCAGGAGGAATGGGCCAAAATTCACCCAACGTATTGTGGGAAGCTTGTGGAAGGCTACCTGAAACGTTTGACCCAAGTTACACAATTTAAAGGCAATGCTACCAAATACTAATTGAGTGTATGTAAACTTCTGACCTACTGGGAATGTGATGAAATAAATAAAAGCTGAAATAAATCTCTCTCTCTACTATTATTCTGACATTTCACATTCTTAAAATAAAGTGGTGATCCTAACTAGCCTAAGACAGGGACTTTTTACCGGGATTAAATGCCAGGAATTGTGAAAAACTGAGTTTAAATGTATTTGGCTAAGATGTATGTAAACTTCCGACTTCAACTGTACCTCTGCACTCCCAAAGGGGATTCACACAGAATAACCTCTCATAGAGAATCTAAACAGCAGGGCTCCTGCAATGACAACCAGCTCATTATTTTGATGACAGCCTCATTCCCATACTGAAAGGAACACAAAATGAATTGGCAATTAAGTGCAGTTCATTTCCATAAAAAACACAAAAAATGAGATAAAACAAACAAACCAATTAATAGGACTGTGCTCTGATAAGCATGAGTGCTGTTTTTTAATGGACATTTGACAGACTGAGAGGCAGAGATATCCAACTCGCCCAGTTAAAAGGGAAAGGGAGTCAGAATTTTACTGCTGAATGCTGCTAGCTAGAATGGATTTCACAAGTGCTTTAGTGGATGAATGCTCTCTCTCTCTCGCTCTCATTTTTTCTCTTTCTGCATTCCTTTCTATCCCCTTTCTTTGCCTCTCAAACGGCCTAACCCTTTAACTCTCTCTCTCAAACTCTCTCTGTTCATAGCTGTTCTGTAGGTAACTATTGTGAGAGTATATGAATCCAGACAGAGAGGGACTTGATGATATTAAAGGCTGCAACCTTTACATAATGCTATAAAGCCCTAAAGAAAGAAAGGGAATGAGAAACAAAGAGTGAAAGACAGATGCGGAAGTTCCCATCATCTGTTCAAGGTTATGGGAGAAACTTGTCTGCTGGCCGTGAGATCTGATCGTTCTTTCATATAGCACTCAGAGGGGAAGAGAAAAGGAGGAGGGTAAGAGATGAAGAGAGGAGGAAGGATCAGGCAAGCTAAAGTGAAAATCACTAAATCGCCACCTCATGAATCAATCAGTGCAGGATCTAGATCCTACATCTTTTTATTCTATTTTCTTTATTTCTGTTTTCTTATCTAGTGGGCATGGGGCATGGACATGGAGTGAGGAAGGAGGCTGGTTGGGGGTCTTTTTATGTCAAGGATTTTATTTGATCTTAGCTGCATCATTTTGATTGAAAAAATACTGTATGTCCTTTCACACTTCAGATTGGAAAGATGTTCTAAGATTAGAGCTAGAAGGCTGAAGGGCCACCTCACTACACATCACTGTTGTTCATGCTCTCCTTCTATTTAGGGACCGACTCACTAGGGGAATGGGCCAATTTATGACATTCATTTATGAATTTAGTAACAGGTGGAAACATGGCCCACGGGAAGATTTTTTGGTTTGGGGGTGCTGTATATTGGCGTATATATTTCGAAAAATATATACGCCAATTGGGAGCTAAGGGAAACTGTTGAGCGTGAAAAACCCAGCAGCGTTGCAGTTCTTGACATACTCAAACCTGTGTGCCTGGCACCTAATACCATACCCCGTTCAAAGGCTAAATCCATGTCTCAATTGTCTCAAGGCTTAAAAATCCTTCTTTAACCTGTCCAGGTAAAAGCTATGATCCCTTATTGATGTCACTTTTTAAATCCACTTCAATCAGTATAGATGAAGGGGAGGAGATGGTTAAAGAAGGATTTTTAAGCCTTGCGACAATTGAGACATGGACTGTGTATGTGGGCCATTTAGAAGGTAAATGGGCAAGACAAAATATTTAAGTGCCTTTGAACAGGATATGGTAGTAGGTGCACCGGTTTGTGTCAAGAACTGCCTACGCTGCTGGGTTTTTCCACGCTCAACAGTGTCCCGTGTGTATCACCAATGGTCCGACCACCCAAAGGACATCCAGCCAACTTGACACAACCTCTAGAGGAGGTGGGACAGCAGGTAAATAGACTGTATACTATTTGCTGACAGGTAAAAGCCATAAGATTTGGACGTGTCTCCAAAACCCCTTGATGAAAACATTGTTTACCTACCACACTGACACACACATGCACACAGCTATACCTGACTATCTGGATGAATGATCTCACACATACACACTCAAACACACACACACACATGCACACACAACAACACTTCTTTAGACAAGACTGAGGAAGTAGCACGACACAATTAATAGAAATTGGGTCAGGCGCTGGATTGCCACCAAAACACACCCGCTCCCTAACCTTTAGAAAACCACACTGGGGCTCTCACACATGCGATTATCTCTCTCCCAAGGCCAATCCCAGATGACAGTTTCTCGCATGTCAACAATCCTGTCTGTGCAAACACACACACACACGCACACACGTCTCACACCCGCACGCCTAGTCAAGTGTTAGCGAAAGGACATATGTACCTTCGAAGATTCCAAAAGAGTCTGAAAACCTCAACTTCTCCCAGAAATTGAGACCTTTTTGAAATGTTTCCTCTTTGCCCAAAATCAGCTCAAACTCAACCCAGCCTCTCCAACTCCTTCCTAATCGTATTACTCCACTCTAACGTGTGTCTCCTGCTTTTCCTAGTCATTAACAGGATTTTCCCCCAAACAGCAGAATTTCCAGAGCCTATTCCCAACCAGGCAGCCTGGAATAGGGGATGGATCAGGCAGCTTATAGGAATAGGGGGATTGCAGCACATTCACAGAGCTGTGTTTATTTTAGCCCTTACTTCCTTAAACCAGTGTCTCCCCAGTCTGGAGATAATCTGGAGAAGAGATGCTAAACCAGCAGCTTTCTGAGGCTAAGGCTGTTGACTGGTGTGGACTCTCTTCTACTTCGTCCTCTTCTTCTTCCTCTCAGTGAATAGTTTTGGGGCTTTACCTTTAAATCTGAATCTCATAAACACACAAGACGCAAAGCACGCAAGGTCTGGACAAGGTGTTCTCGAGGCAAACCAGTGGCACAATGGTGCTGTTACTGAGAAAATGGGTGAAAATACACTACATGATCAAAAGTACGTGGACGCCTGCTTGTCTCATTCCAAGATCATAGGCATTAATATGGAGTTGTTCCCCCCTTTGCTGCTATAACAGACCCCTCCACTCTTCTGGGAAGGCTTTCCACTAAATGTTGGAACATTGCGTCCATTCAGCCACAAGAGCATTAGTGAGGTCTGGCACTGATGTTGGGCGATTAGGCCTGGCTCGCAGTCGGCGTTCCAATTCATCCCAAAGGTGTTCGATGGAGTTGAGGTCAGGGCTCTGTGCAGACCAGTCAAGTTCTTCCACACAGATCTCAACAAACCATTTCTGTTTGTACCTCGCTTAGTGCACGGGGGCATTGTCATGTTGAAACTGGAAAGGGTCTTCCCCAAACTGTTGCAAGAAAGTTGGAAGCACAGAATGATCTAGAATGTCATTGTATACTATAGTGTTAAGATTTCCCTTCACTGGAACTAAGGGGCCTAGCCCGAACCATGAAAAACAGCCCCAGACTATTATTCCTCCTCCACCAGACTTTACAGTTGGCACTATGCATTGGGGCAGGCAGCGTTCTCCTGGCTCCGTTGGACTGCCAGATTGTGAAGCATGATTCATTACGCCACAGAACGTGTTTCCACTGCTCCAGAGTCCAATGGCGGCGAGCTTTACACCACTCCAGCTGATGCTTGGTATTGCACATGGTGATCTTAGTCTTGTGTGTGGCTGCTCAGCCATGGAAACCCATTTCATGAAGCTCCCGATGAACAGTTCTTGTGCTGACGTTGCGTCCAGAGGTAGTTTGGAACTTGGTAGTGAGTGTTGCAACCGAGGACAGACGATTTTTACACACTTCAGCACTCGGCGGTCCCGTTCTGTGAGCTTGCGTGGCCTATCACTTCGCGGCTGAGCCGTTGTTGCTCCTAGACATTTCCACTCCACAATAACAGCACTTACAGTTGACTGGGGCAGCTCTAGCAGGGCAAAACATTTATGAACTGACATGTTGGAAAGGTGGCATCCTATGACGGGGCCACGTTGAAAGTCACTGAGCTCTTCAGGAAGGACATTCTACTGCCAATGTTTGTCTATGGAGATTGCAGGGCTGTGGGCTCAATTTTATACACCTGTCAGCAACGGCTATAGCTAAAATAGCCGAATCCTCTAATTTGAAGGGTTGTCCACATACTTTTGTATACATAGTGTAGAAAAAGGGGGAACGACAGTAACATACAGTGCCTTCAGAAATTATTCCCACCCCTCAACTTTTTCCGCATTTTGATTTGTTACAGCCTGAATTTAAAATCGATTCAATTTAGATTTTGTGTCACTTATCTCCCCACAGTACCCCACGATGTCAAAGTGGATTTTCTTTCTCTGAGTATTCAACCTTTTTGTTATGACAAGCCTAAAGTTCAGGAGAAAAAAAATGTGCTTAACAAGTCACACAATAAGTTGCATGGACTCACTCTGTGTGCAATAATTGTGTTTAACATGATTTTTGAATGACTACTTCATCTCTGTACCCCACACATACAGTGAATTTCAAACACAGATTCAACCACAAAGACTAGGGAGGTTTTCCATTGCCTCACACAGAAGGACACCTATTGGTAGATAGGTAAAAATAAAACAAGCAGAGACTGAATATCCATTTGAGCATGGTGATGTCATTCATTTGTATTATTAATCCCAGTCACTACAAAGATACAGGCATCCTTCCTAACTCAGTTGCCAGCGAGAAAGGAAACCGCTCAGGGATTTCACCACGAGGCCAATGGTGACTAAAACATTTACAGAGTTTAATGGTTGTGATAGGAGAAAAATAAGGATGGATCTACGACATTGCAGTTACTCCACAATACTAAGCTAATTTACAGAGTGAAAAGAAGGAAGCCTGTGCTGAAAAAACAAACAAAAAACCCTGCATCCTGTTTGCAATAAGGTGCTAAAGTAATACTGCAAAAAATATGGTAGAGAAATTAACTTTTTGTCCTGAATACAAAGCATTATGTTTGTGGCAAATCCAACACAACACATCATTAAGTACCACTCTTCATATTTTCAAGCGAGGTGGTGGCTGCATCATGTTATGGGCATGCTTGTCATCGGCAAGGACTAAGGAGCTTTTTAGGATAAAAAGAAACGGAATAGAGCTAAGCACAGGCACAATCCTAGAGGAAAACCTAGTTCAGTCTGCTTTCCACCAGATACTGGGAGACAAATTCACCTTTCAGCAGGACAACAACCTAAAACTCAAGGCCAAATATACACTGGAGTTGCCTACCAAGATAACAAGTTCCCTAGTGGCCTAGTTACAGTTTTGACTTAAATCTGCCTGAAAATCTATGGCAAGACCTGAAAATGGGTGTCTAGCAATGATCAACAACCAACTTGACAGAGCTTGAAGAGTTTAAAATAAGAATAATGGGCAAATATTTTACAATCCAATATTTTGAGACTTATCCCCAAAAGACTCACAACTGTAGTAACTGCCAAAGGTGATTGTAACATGTATTGACTCAGGGGGTTGAATACTTATCTAATCAAGACATAGTCAGGTTTTTTTTAAGTGTTAAAATGTTTCTTCCACTTTGACATTACAGAGTATTTTGTGTAAATCGTTGAAAAAAATGATGATTTTTGAGAATTATCTGTTAATTGAATGATTAGAATATTCCACCCTGAAACATATAATTGTATGGAATTGGTTAGAATGTATAAAATCATAATCAATAAATGTGTAGTCCTAGTCAGAATTAGGGTAAAACAATATGTCTTTATGGTATTTTAAACACAGACTGTCTGAGCTCGGTGCCGACCTGACTAGAGATTTGGGAGAGAACGGGGAGTACGTCTCAAGGACAAGGTCTCCCTAATCTCTGTCGGCTGGGTAGTGTGAATGTGTGTGCGTAGCAGGACATTGTGTGTATGTGTGTGCGTATGGTTGTGTGAATGTGGTGCGTGGGAAGTCAGTATAAAATGAATTGTTTTGTATTCTTGACTTCAGAACGTTCCCGTGAATAAACCTTTTTGACTATTTTAGCTGGGCCTCCGTCTGTTTCATTCGACCAGGATCTTACAAATTCTGGTTTGCAGACTGAGTAATATAATGAAATTGAGTTATGTACCTTGAGAACATAATTCTCTTATCAACAACCAATGTAGAAAAAGTGAAGAGGTGTGAATACTTTCTGAAGGCACTGTCAAGAGACATAAGGAAGGAAGAAGACTAGAACAGGCTAGAAACACTCTCTCTCTCTTGCTCTCTCTCTCGTAGTTTGTCTCCAGGTATGCCTCTGCACCCTGACTGGGTCCTCGGGGATCTGTTGGTGGCGTATGTATTGGAGTTTCTTCTGCAGGCCTTTAAAAAACACCTGAGTCAGTGAGAGAGGCTTCTCTAACAGCTGGTCAGCCTCATTTAGACCCAACCCGCTTCACTCAATGATTAAAACACTGTGTGCATCAGCAAGAACTTGCCTCACCGCCCTAAACCCCCCATTCTATCCGCAGTCCCTACACAGCTCAGAGAGACACCAAAAGTTTCACTCTATATTCACTCCATCAAGAAATGGGGAGAATTAAGGTGGGCATCAGTAATAAGCCGTAATAACTTAGCAGAGGGTTTCTCTTCATCTCTTATACTCGATCTGCACTGCTCTGAGAGAGTTGAACAGATGCAAAACAAATATTGATGTGTCACTCTGTATATTTTTCTTCAGATGAAACTGAGAGGACATGAGAGTAAGGCACTTTAGTCTATTGAGATGCACCCTAGATCAGAGGAGGTGCTGTTCTGTGAAACAATACAAAAGTACATTCTCATACATAAAGGCAAAGATAGAGGGAGGGAGAGAGAGAGTGAAAAAAGTTCCCAGAAGGAGCAAAAAGTGCATAATGAGAGAGGGAAAGAGGAGAAGGAGGGAGAGCTGGAGAGTCAGAGATAGCGACGGCTGCCAGCGAGAGTTGTAAGCATGACCTTGCCTGATAGGATGACAAAGGGAACCAGCGGCACACTCATGAACACACACACACACACACACACACACACACACACACACACACACACACACACACACACACACACACACACACACACACACACACACACACACACACACACACACACACACACACACACACACACACAAACAGAAAGTTTCTCTGTTCATTATTCATATGGCCCCTTGTTGATTTTGGGCGTTCGCCCCACATTCTAAATGCCAGGGTATCTCATTTGGATGTTGGCAGCCCCAGACACGGCTGCTGTCTGCTCTGCATTCTTTATGCATTTTGCCGTTTTCTTCAGTTATTCTTTCTCTCCCTCATTCCCCCTCTTCGCTTCCCCTCTATCCTTGCCTGTCCTCTTCTGTCATTGTCCCAAATATACGTCTTTCTTTTCCCCTTCTTTTTATATCTATCTATCTCTCGCCTCACCTCACCTCACCCCGGCCTTTAGGGACACACATCAGGTCTCTTATTCTTCTTAATGATCACCAGGCGTAGAGAGGCACGAGGCCCTTTTGTGTTTGCATACGTCTGAGTGTGTAAGACATTTGTGTGTGCGCATGCGCATGTGTTATTTTTATATATGTGTCCATGCATTGGAGAGAAAACTCGCTGAACTTGCTGATACCAACAGTTTCCGTGGCTGAAAAACAGCATTCAGAGTAATGATGAAATAAGTCTGTAATGATGTCCTCTACATTAGCTATGTACATCAGACTAAAACTCGTTCTCCCATCTTTCTTTTTCGACTTCTTATGCACTGTGCAGCACATAAACAAAACGAGGCCGGGGAAAGGCAACGTTCACCATGCCACTCTGATCAAAGAGCATGCGTTGTTTTTGAAATAGAAGAACACAGCGCACGAGGAAAGAGAGGGCACAAAAGACAGACAGAGAGAAGGACACAGAGGGAGGGTGAGAGAGGGAGGGTGAGAGAGGGAGGGTGAGAGAGCGGAGGGTGAGAGAGCGGAGGGTGAGAGAGCGGAGGGAAAGTTTTAATAATGCATCTGGCAATCCTGACGTCTCCTAGTTATGGCAGAGTCATCCTGAAATGTCCAATTAGTATGAAATATTCAGGCGTGGTGTGTGTCTGTAGAAAGCGACAGAGAGTGGGGAACGGACACAGAGAAGGGGGAATGAGTGTGTGAGTCTGGAGGTGACAGGCTCTATGAGGGACACTAACAACATGCCCACGGTCTGAGAGTGCAAAGGAGAGTGATCATGAAATACTGGGGAGCTCCTAGTGTGTGTGTGTGTGTGTGTGTGTGTGTGTGTGTGTGTGTGTGTGTGTGTGTGTGTGTGTGTGTGTGTCTGTTGTGTGTCTGTGGTGTGTGTTTATAGAGATGTTCTCATCCAGTGGGTGCTTGCTGTAAGGGTTGCCTCATAAAACCCAACCAGGAGAGCTAATAACACCTGTCCAGAGAATGGCTGGTTCAGCTCTATGGCTGGTGACACTGATCTCTAGCTTTGTCTGCTGCATTACTCTTTACAAGGCCCCCTTAGTAGTTCTGTATTCAGAAGGTCAGTCAAGCTTTCCACCAGTCCTATTCAAAAATTAATGGGCATTGTCTGGCTAATTAGCTAATACTACTTCACAGTGTTGCAATGTTGTGTTAATACATAGAGATAGATGGTCAAACATGTTTGTAGACACCGGAGAAGGAGTCACATAAAACTGCTGAATGTAAGCCTAAGCTATGTGTGAGACAGTGGAGGCTGCTGAGGGGAGGACGGCTCATAATAATGGCTGGAATGGAGTCAATGGTATCGACCACATGGAAATCACATGTTTGATGTGGTTGATACCATTCCATTGACTCCATTCCAGCCATTATTATGAGCCGTCCTCCCCTCAACAGCCTCCATTGGTGGGAGAGCTCCACCCATGGGACTGGTGGATAAGTACAGTGCAGGTTATCAAAGGAAAGACAGAGAGGGGAAACACATGGGTTAGCCAACATGACCATAGTCATTCTCCACAGCACACAATGTTTCCACAATAACCGTTCACATTGTAGTTGGACGTGACAGCACTTCATCTAAAATGAGTTAAACATACAGCAGCTTCACTATGCATTTCAGCTCCACACATTTTGAGGTTGTTTGTCTATCTATCCTGTCTGCTGTGGATGGGAGGAGGGGGAAGAGTAGAGGAGGAGGAAAAGAGGGGGATGAGGAAGGGAGGAGCAGAAGGATGAGAGGAGTGGGAGGAGGAGAGAAGGGAGGAATAGAGGAGGGAGGAATAGAGGAGGGAGGACAGGAGGAGGAGGAGGGGTAGGAGATCAGCATTCTGCTCCACTCCGATGTGATTCGCGGCACTGGCCACGTCTGCTGGCAGTAACAGATTTTCTGCTGCTCGAGCAGAGCCAGTTCATTTTCTCCCACTTGTACAAACACACACACACACACACACACGCGCACACACACGCGCGTACATAGAAACACATGCATACACACATACACTCTTACTACACGCATACACATATAATCACCCCAATTGTTATTTTAATTTAACCTTGACAGAGCGGCAAGCAGCAATACACATGTTTACACACTACTGGCCCCAAGCAATAGCAAGTTACTCAATGTTTGAGTTTGTGGAGGGAACTGGCGAGACTGAACGAGGGAGAGAGGATCCCTGCTGTTGTTGTAGGACTAAGAGGGAAAAAGGGATGAGAAAAGAGAGAAAGAGTGATGGAGCTATAGATAAAATGATTCTAGGAAGGGGCAGGGTTAATGCAGCCTATAGCAGTAACATGTAACACTGACATTCTGCAATGACAACAGAGTTTTGCAGCAGACAAGGACAACATTGCACTTGCCTGCCAAAACATTTGAACATGAGATTATTACAACATGGCCTTGGCTGCTTAATGTTATATCATAAATCTCCCCTACCCTCGTTCACCCTCTCTCTCATTTTCTGTCATTCTCTCGTTCTCTCTCCCTCCATCCCTTCATCCCGCCAGTCGGGCCTGTGACACGGTCGGTTCACTTTGACGGCTGGGGGACAGGAGCCGAGGACCCATGATTTTTCAGCGGGCACTTTGATGGGCCGAAAAGTGCGTCACTCATTAGTGGGAGTAAATCGTGTCATCTCTCTCCATCTGCTCCCCTCTCTCTCTCTCTCTCTCTCTCTCTCTCTCTCTCTCTCTCTCTCTCTCTCTCTCTCTCTCTCTCTCTCTCTCTCTCTCTCTCTCTCTCTCTCTTTCTCTTCCTCTTATGCTCTCTCTGTTCATTGCCTGTCTCTCTCTTCATCGCTTGCCCTCTCTGTGTTTTTTGCATGACTTTTCTCAATCCCTTTCTCTCTCATCCCTTTTCCTCTCCCTTCACATCAACAACAGAACAAAATAGCGTACTTGTGAGTATTAATATTGAGCAGAGTACTGGGTAAAAAGAAGATTGTGTAAAAAGAAGAAGAATCTATGGACAGTGGAGGAGAGAAGAACAGGAGTCTAGCAAGGCCAATGTCCTTTAGACACTCAATATACATTTAAGCCCCAGATGGGGTACATACTGCAACTGATGAAATATCAATGGATATCTACCAACAGCTACTCCCTACACACTCATCGACACACACCCACGATACTTGCGCGCGCGCGCACGCACACACACACACACACACACACACACACACACACACACACACACACACACACTGTCTTAGGGAGACCACAGACAGACTGCTGACAGGCAGCAGGACATACTATGGTCTGATGTGTGTGTGTGTGCGCTCTGCTGTGTCATCAGGGACACTGACCTGAATCTGCACCACGACAGGACCCTGTACAGGACTGAGGAGGGAATGTAGGGTTAGGGAAGGGGGTGAAGAAAGGTGGAAGGGGAGAATGGAGAGGAGTGGGGAAGGTGTGTGTGTGTGTGTGTGTGTGTGTGTGTGCATGTGTTTGTTAGTGGGGTTCTGTTTACCTTTGTGTATATGAGAGTACTACAACACAACAGTAACTACACAAACAAACTAACAGAGTAGTGGAGCTGGTATAGGCTCATGCTCTGAAAATCCCCCAAATCTGACATGGAGAATTACCAGCGCCTTCCCAATGGGCTTAGACACACTTGAATCCCCACTACCACTAGGAGGCATGAGCTTTGTGTGCGTGTGCGTGTGCGTGTGTGTGTGTGTGTGTGTGTGTGTGTGTGTGTGTGTGTGTGTTCCTGCCCAAGGTAAGGCATAGGATGGCCAACATACAATACAGATACAGCAAGTATAAAAATGGATAAAGAGAGAGGAGACATTGTGATGGGAGACGAAGATAGACAGATGGTGATTAAAGAGGGGAGAAATTCAGAGAGAAAAAAGCATTGGACTAAAGGAGAAAAAGGAGAAGAGGAGAGGAAAAGATGAAGAAAGGAAGTAAGAAATAAAATTGACAGAGAAAGAAAAAACTGATTAAGAGCATCTGAAATATCTGTACAGTAAATACATCTCTGTCTCCCTCTGGTGGTTATATGTAGTAACTCTAAATCCCCTGAAGCTCTAGGTTGAACTTGCCCTTAGGCACAGATCTAGGATGAGATCCCTCTCTCCAAACTCTAACCTTAACCATTAGATGGGATAACTCAAAACTGAACTTAGATCAGTGTCTAGGGGCAACTTCATCCATACACTCCCTCGCTGACCCTGGCCTCATAACTCCCACGAAGGTTGACATCCGTGTCACTTGTCACTGATATTTCTGCAACAATGGCACTCATTCCGTCAAAGCCTGACCTTCGCCTTTGGCAATCAGCAGAGGATGGTGTTTGTCAGTTTGTATGTGAGAGAGTGTGATCAGAAAAGTATGGCTCCAGCCTCCTAACAGATTACCTACCATAGGGATTTTATGAAGGCATAACTCACCTCCATATTGGACTGGCTGCGTTCGAGCTGGGTGGACGAGGGTCAGCAGGAGGGGGTGGGTGTGTGTGTGTGTTCCACATTTGTGTCTGTGTCTTGAGAGTTTGTCTTTTCGTTGATGTATGGGAAGTCTGCTTTTACAACTGTTGTGGTCTGGGGGTGTAGAAGTATGAATGTTCTGATATGAAGGTATATCACCAGACTGATTTCCCCAGGTAGTCTCCCATCCAGGTTCTGACCATGCCCAGATGGAAGACAGCAGAGGGATACAGGGTGCTATGGATGCTGACTGTGACTGATGCTGGTCATAACTGATGTGGTCTATAACTTATGCAGTCTGCCAACTCAAGCATGCTCCCCAACAGATGCAGAACTTGTCATACCAGTAGTACACACTAACGTTTTCAACTGAAAAGGGAGAGAGAGAGAATACACGTATGGAAAAGAGAGGAGCGAGTGAAAGAGAAATATCTAACGGAGAGAGAACTAATGGGGGCGGTGAGAGGATAGAGCAGGACGAAAAGGAGGGAGGCTACTCTTGATGGATTGGCCCCTCAGGCTTTAGCTGCAGGCACAGAGACTACCCCTAGAGACACAGAGGTGTAGAGAGAGGGGGAGAAAGAGACATAGTTGGCAGGGTGAGAGAGAGAGAAAGGTAGACAAATTGAGGGGGGGGGGGGGATTGAATGAAAGCAAATGGCGAGGAAGAGAGACGGTAAGAGAAAGTGTATGCGCGCATGTGTGTGTAGGTGTAAATTCTCCAGAGAGACCTTAATGGGTTTGGAGAAGCCCGACACAGGGAGGTCATAAGAGATTGCTCCCGGCTTTCTCTGCCATTGTTTCTACCTCATTTCTGGTGTGTGTGTGTGTGTGTGTGTGTGTGTGTGTGTGTGTGTGTGTGTGTGTGTGTGTGTGTGTGTGTGTGTGTGTGTGTGTGTGTGTGTGTGTGTGTGTGTGTGTGTGTGTGTGTGTGTGTGTGTGTGTGTGTGTAGTGGAACACCTTGGGGTGACCGTGGCCTATTGAAGCCTGAGAGCTGACAAAACCTCCACAGTAGAATGATATTCCAGGGGGTTGCCTGTCATTGTACAGTGGAGCCAGAGTGTGGCACACAGTAGGAGGATAGTTTGAGCTCTAAAGAAAAATGTAGACTGGAGACAGAGACCGAGACAGACACAAAGGAAAACAAAGAGAGAAGAAGAGAGATGATAGAGAGCGAGAGACAGCAAATTTGCGGTAGAGAGAGAGGTGAGAGGTACAAGGGATCATATCTGTGCTCACTGACTTCCTCCTGGGTCTTCCCATCCAAACAGAACAGATATGGATGGTTGCCGATGTGACACATTGAGGGAAACAAAGGGGAAATCAGGCAGAATTTGTCACATGAAACGTAAAGCAACATGACCCTCTGTCATACAAATCCTCATGATTCATCAGCCGGCACGCCCAATTGTGTTGTGTTCGCTTTCCCAACCTATCAGTATCACACGCCAGGGCGACCAATTCTTACACACTCGAGCGGCGCGACCCTGTTAAGCGCTCTCTGAAGATGATGAGATGTGATTCTAAACTGAGATTCCCCTGAAAATCCTGATTCCTGTGTTATTTTGCTGAGCGGTGTGGTATAAAAATACAACCGGCCAGTACATCACGCACAAACGGTGAATATAGTAGATATATGAAAAAAAGAAGAGGAGAACACTTCCACTGTTGTTCTCCAAGGTAAGAAAGAGACTATTACTGAAGCATTTTCACAAAGGGTCTCTAAAGACTCAGCACATACACCCTGTTACTGGACCCCTAGCCTCTCTCATGCTGAAGGGGACAAATAAATAGCCCTGTGTGAACTATTCAGTCTAAAAACAGATACACTGCTACATAACACAGCAGTCCATTGAGGTTTGAGTACCTGATGCTGTGTGTGTGTGTGTGTGTGTGTGTGTGTGTGTGTGTGTGTGTGTGTGTGTGTGTGTGTGTGTGTGTGTGTGTGTGTGTGTGTGTGTGTGTGTGTGTGTGTGTGTGTGTGTGTGTGTGTGTGTGTTGATTTCTGATGGTGCTGATTGAAGAGAGGTCATCTGACGTGAGACGGATGTCATGGATGCTACTGGTTATTTATGTAGTTAATATTTAGACGAGGCTGCCTCGCGCTAAGCAGCCGATCAGGGACACACCCATAAACCATAGTCGACACATTACAAGGCCTCCGCTCAAACACACTCATTCACTCAGACAAACACACACAGTCACGGACACGCGCACAAACAATAGAGCACGAGACCCTCTAACATAAACCAACACATAGGCACACACCACACCAGCAGTGACATAAAGGCCTGGGGGTAAACTCAAACACACCACACCAGCAGTGACATAAAGGCCTGGGAGTAAACTCAAACACACCACACCAGCAGTGACATAAAGGCCTGGGGGTAAACTCAAACACATCACACCAGCAGTGACATAAAGGCCTGGGGGTAAACTCAAACACACCACACCAGCAGTGACATAAAGGCCTGGGGGTAAACTCAAACACACCACACCAGCAGTGACATAAAGGCCTGGGGGTAAACTCAAACACACCACACCAGCAGTGACATAAAGGCCTGGGAGTAAACTCAAACACACCACACCAGCAGTGACATAAAGGCCTGGGGGTAAACTCAAACACACCACACCAGCAGTGACATAAAGGCCTGGAGGTAAACTCAAACACACCACACCAGCAGTGACATAAAGGCCTGGGGGTAAACTCAAACACACCACACCAGCAGTGACATAAAGGCCTGGGAGTAAACTCAAACACACCACACCAGCAGTGACATAAAGGCCTGGGGGTAAACTCAAACACACCACACCAGCAGTGACATAAAGGCCTGGGGGTAAACTCAAACACACCACACCAGCAGTGACATAAAGGCCTGGGGGTAAACTCAAACACACCACACCAGCAGTGACATAAAGGCCTGGGGGTAAACTCAAACATACCTTGGTCAAACATCAAGTTTCATGTTTCAAGTTTTAATGTCACGTGCACACGTATAGTGAAATGCCTTTCTTGCAACCTCTAAACCCAACAATGCAGTAATCAATAACAGTGTAATACTAAAATGAACATAAGGTAGAACAACAACATACGAGAAATAGATATAAGAATAACACAAAGTAAGTAAGCTCTATATACAGGGTCAGTTGCAATACCATATTTACAATTTGCAGGGATACTGGATTAATAGGGCTCCCGAGTGACGCAGCGGCACTCTAAGGCACTGCATCTCAGTGCTAGAGGCGTCACTACAGACCCTTGTTCGATCCCGGGCTGTATCACAACCGGCCGGGATCCAGAGTCCCATAGGGCGGAGCACAAATGGCCCAGCGTCATCTGGGTTAGGGGAGGGTTTGGCTGGGGTAGGCCGTCATTGTAAAATATGAATTTGTTCTTAATTTAACTGACTTGCCTAGTTAAATAAAGGTTAAATAAAAAATAAAGGTAGATATGTATAGTGTGTGTGTGTGTGTGTGTAGTCAGTATAAATGTGTGCGCATGTTGTGTGTGTGTGAGAAAATGAAGTGAGTGTGTAGGGTCTTGTGAGTGTGCATAAAGTGAAGGTCTGTGCAGCCATTTTGTTAGCTATTTAGCAGTCTTATGGCTTGGGGATAGAAGTTGTTCAGGAGTTTATTGGTGTCAGACTTGATGCATCTGTACTGCTTGCCGTGCGGAAGCAGAAAGAACAGTCTATGGATTGGGTGGCTGGAGTCTTTAACATTCATCCACTCACACACAACAAGGGAGGTAGAGAGCCATGGCGTGCTGAACAACACATACTATCTATACTCTCTCCCACTAAGACGAGGGATCTGGGACCAGTGTCCCATACTGTTATATAATAAGTCATGACCCTAACCCAACCTCCTTCCTGGGGTCATAGGTGTGATTCTAGGAAAACCACAGTAGCAAATACATCACACAGAACATGGGTGGAGATCACAGGGGGCTGTTAAGGGGAGGATAGCTCAGAATAATGGCTGTAATGAGCGAATGGAATGGCATCCAACACCTGGAAACCATGGAAACCATGTGTTGGATGTATTTGATACCATTCCACGGATTACGCTCCAGCCATTACCACGAGCCCGTCCTCCCCAATTAAGGTGCCACCAACCTCCTGTGGTAGAGATGGGGCCTACACGTGGACATTCCCAGAGTCTGTGTTGATGACCCAACATTCCTGCACGGGCCATACAGCATGCTGAATGGCTGAATATCTTCATCACAACATCCCTCGGTCAATATGTTTATCAGTCTGTTAATATGTTTGTCTGGCTGTGATAACTGATAACAGTGCTGTTGTCAATAACGGTTCACACAGTTGAAAGACGATTATTCACAAAGGACAGTTATGTTTGCAATTAAAATTCTAATCAGGTCCATGGAAATGCTGATACATTAAAGAGATGGGATTAGTGAAAATATATTTTATCTTACGAGAATAGCAGGTGAATCAATATCTCAAGATCGACATGCACTACTACAACTGTGTGGAGTCCGTTCAATAAATAGACACTGCCCTCTAGTGGTTCAAAACAGGTGTCAGTTATGTTTATTTCCTGTGGGTGTACTATGATACCATAACTATTGATATTGCGGTGACTCATTATATTTGCATTGAGGCACATTATGACAGTAATAATGTTAGGCACATTATGACTGAATGACAGGTTATACAGGAAATTCTATCATTTCAGTTTTGATTTCATTGACTGAGATCCACAAATAGTTTTTGATGCAAGAAATGATATCGAATCTGACCTTTACGTTTGACCCTTGTGGTATGCGAGAGAAAATGAGATTGTGTGTGTCTGTCTGTTGGTGTGAGATACCCTGGCAGTATATTATTACCAGTCTGGTCAGCTTTCAACACAACTGGGTTGAATTTAAGTGTTCTTATGTCATTTCACACACATAGACATGTGCACGGGCACACACAGACAGACACACACACACACACACACACACACACACACACACACACACACACACACACCAAACTGTGACTTGCAGTTCAGAGAAAAGGGTTGGTGTTCCCCTAAAGGTGTGGCATGACCACAGCACATGCAGCATGCACCCATAGACAATGATAGAGGACTCTAGTGGCTAAAAGGCTGTTTTATCTTGGGCAGCACCATTGACGGCTTCCACCATGCTTCCTCCATTTTAAAGTGGTCAACTGGGTGGGGATTCCTATGGGTTGTAGCCTCAATTGCACTGCCCATGCTGTCACAGATATAAAGATGAGTCCTCTATCTTAATCTCTATGCGTGCACCCAGCAGTTGTTGAGAGAGCAACTAAAATCTAAACTAATTGAATCACAAGTAAGAAAACTAGCCAATCACAAGGAAACAGTATCTCTTCGGGTAGATTTCCTTATGGTGAGAGGGTGGAGCCAAGAAACGTGTCAATGTTTACTACAACTCTTCAGAGATATCTTTCAGTGTGTGTCTACATATACCAAGATGGATTTGTACAGCAGTGAACCTGACATCCTCCGGACAATCGCTATGAAAAACAATGGAGACAGGGAAGAGGAGGGGGAGGAGGAGGTTGTTTGTTGTAGCTTTCCTCGTATAACCGCTGGTCTCATGATATATTCATCTGATTACTGGTGGTGCCTTTTGGCAGTGTGTAAACATAGTATCATACGAGCAAAACAACCTGTCACCCCATAGACTGGGTCTATGATTACAGAGATAGATTACACATATTATTGACTGTAGGGTGAGGTGGGTCAGATTGGTAGACTCAGGATACCATGTGTAACATGTCAACATGTTTACTTTAATATATAATTGTTTTTTTGTTTTCTGTTCCCCAGGTCACATAACATATATTTGAACCATCATACTCTATGGTTAGGATTGGGGTAAAATGTTATCTTATGAGAACAGTTTAAAAAACAGAGGTATTCACTCAGTTTGCTCTTGCATATCTTGTACCAATGTTGACAAAATACTCCTCCCTCATACTGTTGCGTTTTTGGTTGAGAAGAGGGACAGCTTAGGGGACGCTGTCTGGTGTGTTGACCACCAGAGCCTAGATAGGATAGGGTTTCTATGCGTGTGTGCATGTGTCCGTGTGACAGACAACGTAGGCAGAGTACAGGGCCTCTGATACACATGGAGACAGCTGGTTCTGGATCTGGTTAAATAGTTAATGTACTGTCTGTCAGACAGACAGACAGACAGACAGACAGACAGACAGACAGACAGACAGACAGACAGACAGACAGACAGACAGATAGACAGATAGACAGATAGACAGATAGATAGATAGATAGATAGATAGATAGATAGATAGATAGATAGATATGCCCAGAGCCAAATATACTCCATCCCACTCTGAATGCTGAGAAAACATAACGTACTCTGCTGTCATGGGAGACAGAACAGCAGATGATTAGATATGAAAATGTTGTGTAACACTTTATTATTGGGGCCCCTGCATAGGGGCTGTGTACAGTTCTGTCCATTAAAAAAACGTTTTTCTCTTGAATGTTCTACCATTGTGAAGGAGACCAGCAGAGAGCCATGTGGCAACAAGCAGAGAGAAAAAGAAGGGGGAGGTGTAGGTAGGAGAGTTTCTAGAAAAACAGAAAATGTCTGCCCTCGTACCGACACGTCCTACACGATAAAGCTTTCGCTGTTTGTGCCCTGCTTCAGAGTCTGTTTGGACTCAGTTCCATAACCTTTAGTCAGACAACATGGCGGACATCATTCACCAGGCACTTTACAATCTGTGCTAAATGTGTTCGTCAGCAGAATACAGTGGCCATGATAGAGTTATGTACCAACAAGCTCTGTCATAACTCACAGCCTTGTGGGTCTAAAACTGGGTGACGCTTGACCCATCCCACCGGCCCCATGGCCATATTGTTGAAAATGTCTCACTCAAGCCAGCTGTGTACCAATGGCTATACTTAGAAAAAAAGAGCCCAGACGGTCAAACGACTGAAATAGCCTCGAACCAGGGTCCCCTATTTCAAAACAGATGGCTCTATTTACTCTGAAGTTCAATGCCACTTCTCTCCTTGTTGGGCCTGTTTGTTTGTTTGGGTGACGGGTCATGTTTGCCTGATGTGTTTTCCTACAGAGACAACATGGAGGTTTTGACCAGTGTATTCAAGGAACAAACTGTTTGGGAAAAGCTGATGACATACTGTATTCGTATATGTTGCTGTGGATGATGACGAGCCTATTTTGCATAACACTGATCCATTTAAATCTTGGACATGTCTAATGACTAATGAGTCCACTTTCCACACTAGACCATATCACGCACACAGTGCATCGATGTCGACCTCTGGCAATGGTCAGCATGATCTTACCGGCTATTATAATTGGATCTTACTGAGTGTGGGCCTCAATCCAACTTCAATGCTAGGTGTAGACAGAAGGCTCATCGATAACAACAGCCATTCCTAAGGTAGCATTCTCCTCTCACTGCTACGGTCACTGTTGCCCTTTGTACTGGGGTGAGGCCAGAGAGAGAGAGGGAGAGAAACTGTGACAGTTAGATAATAAGATATGGTGAAAAAGCAGGACAGTGAACGCAGGAGCAGGACTGGAGAACGGAGACTCTGCGCAGAGTAAACATAGCCAATTGGCTCATGCGTTGGCAGCGGGCCAGCATCAGAGGGCAATCGGTGCATTCACTGGAACACGTGCTCCTGCCGGCCAACAACACAAACCTGGCCTTCACTACGACACGGGGGCCCGAAAAAGCCTGGGAAAGGGTGGGAGGGGAGAGAGGGGAGGGGCCAAAGGGAGGGATTCTTAGAAATAGTAAATGAGTGTGACAAGTGTGGCCCACCAAAAACAAATGTGCCAAACAATGGGCATCAGTCCCATATCAACTCAGTCAACTCGGTTAGTGAATGGAAAATCTTGATTGGAATTTCTGATCATTGGGATATTTAAGACGTTTCATCTGAAATTAGTTTCAATCAGAAAATGAAACGACTGAGTTGAAATGGAAACCTCCATTCTCATTATTCATTTAATCCCAAAAAATAAATATCATGTTCCATAAAGAATATGGATATGTGTATTAATTCACACACACACACACACACACACACACACACACACACACACACACACACACACACACACACACACACACACACACACACACACACACACACACACACACACACACACACACACACACACACACACACACACACACACACACACGGAGCTTTATACTGTCGCCGTCTCCTTCTAAACTCCTGTAATCTCACATACACACCAAATCAGATCACAGTCCCAGGATTTGTCCAGGGTGAGGTTTTCTGAGAGTGAGAGAGAAACACCCTCCCTCTAGGCAAGCCTGGTATTATTCCTGCCTCCCTCTCTCCCCAGCTCGTTTCCCAGGCTCCCGTTTGGCTTTGTTTTGACTGGGTGGAGGATCACCATGCTAGCCTGGGGAAGATGAATGCTGACTAAAAAGGGGCAATAAACGCACCATGGGTCTATATCAACTAGCAATGGAGCCAATTCTATTTTGAATTCTATCAATTCATGAAGTGAAATCAAATTCAATTCAGAAATAAAAGAAATCGGCCATTATTTCTATGAGGAATAATTTCCTGAATTGGTTAACTGTAAATGGCCCTATAGAGCCCTATAGAGCAAATATTTGAATTTGCATGGTGAATGTATGGTGAATGCACATGTAGCCTTACAGCCCCACAGCTCCCACAACAGACACACTATGGCGTAAATCCATTTGAATTCAATCACTTTTTGACAGCATCCCATTTGATTTAAACAAAACTTTCCATACATGGTTGCCCATGGAAGAAGTGGTCAGAAAGGGACTTTTTGGACCTGAATGCCAAATCATTCAGGAGATAAACGGTGCTCAAACTTAATATACTTTAAAATGACTAAAACCAAATCGAAATTGTGTAGAAATGATAATGGTCCTACATTCATACAGTTTATTGACCGTGTTCAGCTCACACAATCACTGAAATGAAGGCTAGACAGTCAGGAAGCATAGAAAATGAAAAATAACATGGATAGGGGACTATTTTTATCATATTTTAACAGCGGGGAAATAACACATTTTCAGTGCAGCCCTCTGGACCGCATTGAAAACCGAATGCGGCCCCAGGGCAAAATGAGTTTGACACCCCTGACTTATGTAAATGGTCAAGTCTATTCTATTATCTATATTTCTATGATTTCAATAGGTTTTCTATGGAGGATTAACAGTATAATTTATTCCCATTCAAGTCAACATTATCTGATATGTGGATCTCCAACCATTTTTGCAGTACCATTTGAAAGTTGACATTTCAATTTTTTATTTTATTCACATGATACCCGCCCTGTATTCAAGAGCATGTTGTGTCTCAACCGATGGCGGGCACAACACAACAACCTCAGATGATTTTTTTCAATAAATTATATAATAGTTTGACAACCCTGTTTGTAAGCTTTTAAATTATTTAAATCTCAACCATTTATCTTTTCCAGTGATTAAGACATGGATGGATGTCTCATGGTATGGTGGGGTATGCAAAAGGGTCAACTTTGAGCACTTTTATCTCTTGAATGTTTTGGCATTCAGGTCCAAAGTGTCACTTTGAGCATGTATGTATGGAAGGTTTCGTTCAAATTAAAAGGGGTGATTTCAAAAACGGATTGAATTCAAATGGATTTCCCCTATGACACACACAGATACAAACAGCCGCTCTCACAAACAGCCCTGGAATTGATACTAAATTAATCTCCTAATGTATTGTTGTTTCATAGCAACTAGAAACCCCTCCTGTGACTCTGATCCACTGATCTGAGAGCCTGATTAAACACCCCCACACACTCGCACTGTTGATGCACAAACACCCTACATAAAAACAAAATGAACACAAATACACAGGGATTATGCTTGCTCAGTGTGAAGCATTGGGAGGTCAATAAAAACAGTCAACACCATGCAGGCATTTCAATAGCAAACCCATGTGGTTGGTTCACTATCTCCATATCCTCCATGTTGCCCAGAGTAGACAGTTACATCCTTGAATAGGCTTGTTCTAACAAGATGTCTTCTTGTTCACTGTGCTCAAGGTTTTCCAAACCCCTGGCTGCATCTAAATTGGCTTAAAGAGCATTGTTTCCTTATCTGCTTTCCTTCATGATGACCACTTCTCCAAAGCAGCAGGAGGCAATAGGGGAAAACAATAACGGATACATATCCAACTAATCCATCAATCAAATGGGACAAAAGTAAAGGAGAGAAATAGATTAATTCAATCACAGTGTTAGAGCACAGACCCTGTTATCCAAGCAGGTCTGTTGTCCTTGGGAATTGGGAGGAGCAGATTGGACCATTTTTTGGATAATCTTTTGAGGAAGAGTTGTTAGAATCAGAATCAGTTTCCAATTCTCTACTTTCAAATCCTTAATCCATATAAATTCTATGGAATACCCCAATGTGCAATTCCTGTAGGATAAAAAAAAAACATATGCAGAATTAAGTAAAGGGGTCACAAAAGGAAGCTTTGGTAAAGTTGTGCGAACAACTCAAGGCTCTTTCATGCCTTAAGCACTTTGTTCAGTGTGTTTGGTTGTGTACCAAGGAAACGCCTCACTAGCATTAGCAGGAAGTGGGAAAATGTCTCGCTAATCTCAGCTAGCCCACTGCAAAGAGGATAGGACTACGAATCTACACTCACAGGAACTCACACACTCTCCCTATGTTGACAAATGTACTGTGAAGCACAAGGATTATCGCCTAGGTTACTTGGCAGTAGCATGCTTTGTGCTTTGACAACAATGAAAGAAAAAGAACCATTGATAAAGTATTATAAATGAAAGGGAAAGGGGGATACCTAGTCAGTTGTACATCTGAATGCCTTCAACTGAAATGTGGGGAAATGGTGGCTCTTAACATTCATACAATAACACTTCTCAAATCCTTATCTCACACTTTGAAGTAGATTATTTTACAGCAGCCCCCACGTTCTGGAATATGACCCTCAAGTCCTTTATTTCTATGTTTAGTCTATGTATTTGATATCTGTTCTATAAACACAGCATGTTCTGGTATGTTCTAATCTAATTAATGTTCTAATCTACTATTCTCCTCTTTCTCTGTTTATAGAATGCTTAAGTGGCATATATGAACCTTGTTTTATACTTCAGTTTTACTTGTGTTATTATTACTAACATTAGTAGTAATAATAGTATTAGTGTTATAGTGCTTGTGTTGACCTCTTGCTCCTTTGTAGCATTTCAAAATAAACCTTTCCATACTCATTATGGTCCTCATTGCAGAGAACAGCATTTCAGAAGCAGGCACCTCCCAAATGTCTCTTACTGTACTTTCACCTTACATGACTTTGAGAGGCAGAAATCCAGAGGCAGACGGGTTACACAACTCTCAGTGAAACAGGATGTACAGTACAAACCTGTATGGGGTCATTTGGTGGTGCTGTGTATTGAATGTTATGCAATGGTCCAACAATGCTCTCTGTTTACTTTAATGCAGATCTTTACACCAATAGCAGTAGAGCAAGGTCTGACATACAACCAAAACATATGTTTTAGATTTCATACACACAGTATAGCATTAGAATAGTTTAATGCAAAGTAATGGATGAAGCAGGAGCTCTGTAAGAATGCTCCAAATAGTATGCCTAAATCAAATAAAAGTAACTTCAAACCAAGTTATGGCAACACATTATTGTGCTAATTACCGATAATATTAGGTAGCCTACATTTGTCAGTTGGTTGTACTATCCTTTTAAAGGTAGGTCCATATGGTCGCTTAAATGTCAATGTTCTTAAATAGTTTTCTGACATTGTAAGTTGGCTGTAGTTGCCTGCAATAGCTAACTTTAGTCTAAATGACTAAGAGTACATTGACCTGGAAATCGCTACTACTATTAGCATGCGATTTCAGGGTCAGCCATTTAACATCCAGATAGTTTACCCCCATCATTCTGTGGACATCTTTCGGGGTAAGAAACTGTTTAAAGTATTTTAAAATATTGTTAATTTACAACACTTTGTAATTAAGTAGTGAGTCATTGTTAATCCCTTCCTTCAATGACATCTCATTTCAATCAGCTATCTAGTACAAGCATCATCCATCCCAATTACTGTCACGCATCTACATGCATTACCGAGTCATCAACTGAGGAAGTTATGTCAGCATACAGGGTCTAAGATTTTGTCCAACACACTGTCTGTTTCTCCATGGAGCAGGTTCCTAGAACTGACTCTCTATGGGGACCCAGTTGATAGTTGCACCATGGAGCAACAGCACGCCGAGCAAACTATCCACCGCCTCTGAGCAGGATCCCTTAATCACTGACACAGCGCATGCATTCTCCCTAACCAAATTAGACATGACATTTAAGGACCTAAATTAAGGGTGGAAAACAAGCTACGCTGTTTATAGGCAAAAGTGGAGCTTAGTGTTTGGCTGTCTTTTGGGCAAACTGGGAGTTCCGGTTGAGGTGATGGTACTCACAGCACTGACAAATTAATGTGAAATTGACTCTGACACTCTCCCTCCTTCTCAGAGTTAGTATACCCCCTGATAGCCGTTTCAGATCAAACATGAATTGTACTTCAGAACTTGGGTGTGCATTATGATACATTTTTGTTGTGCCATTCTTTCTAAATCAGACAAAAGGGTGTGGTAAATAAAAAGGTACCTGGACTACAACTGTGAACAGAAGTTGTGCAGCACTGAATTCTACAGCCAGGAATCTACTTCCACAACCCCTTAGCATTATGAGGCTGTTATGTGACTCGACAGATTGATAGCCTGTAAATTATAGGAAAATCAGGTGAAGTAAGGTCACTATGCTCCTGAAAAGAGTATCGGGTGACAGCATGTAATCTTTGTTGATCAATCTCATATGGTGAGAGAGCTTTATGATTGGCTGAAGGTTGTAGAGCGTTGCTTTCTCTCAAGTAACAGCATGCACTGCAGCTCTGCCAAGTGAGTCCTACAGCCAATGGCATTCACTGCATCATGTTCACAATGCAAACATTGCCATGTGATAGGGAGCTGGATAGTCAATTGCACTTTAGATGAAGTTGTAGATGAAGTTCAGTTCATGGTAAACACACCAGAGGGCCAAATTATTCATTGGAAAAATGGTATATTAATAAACAGTAGAGGATGCCCTCTTCTCTTTTACTGAATCAAAGATATATGATAAAGGTCAATTATTCTAATACAAGATCTCTGGGAGCATCACATTACATATCCATCAAGTTCAACTCTACCAAATATTTACTGAAGCCAACTACATATTTTTGCTGAGTTTCAGCCCAAATGAGACATTACAAAAGGGCTCTGTCTGTCTGTCTGTCATGTAATCTCTGAACTGTATGTCCCATAGGTCAGGATCTCATTGTCAAACTCGGATGAGTAACTTGACTGTTAGCTCAGGGTTTATTTATGTTGAACAATGTAATAGTTATTTTATTGTTTTTCAGTGGATGCAATACTAGGAAGAGCCTTATATGGGGTCAGCACATACTCAATGGAAGGAAGAAACCCAATGACCCTCTGCTTTGGCAGAGATCCAAGTCCTATCAAAGTCAAATGAATAGACACTATACACTCAATACACTGTTTCCCCAGTTCCCCTCCCCCTCCCCGACAAGGATAGAGTCATACTAGTAAAATGGGAATATTCCTGCAACAGGAACACAACCAGCTGCTAGTGCAGACCACAGACAAACAGGAATAGTTGTTGAGACAAACAGGAATTGTTGTTGACCAGCCAGCTGTTTACTGTATGTCTCAGTCATAGCGGAAGAGAATGAGGAAATCGATATTGCATTGTACTCTGAACCTAGTAAACATCTTATAAGTATAAACTACATCCACTACCCATACTGACTTTATTTTAAGCCTTGCGAAGTGTTAAGTAAATCTATCACGTACCCGAATGACATGAAGGGGCTAGGGACAGGCTGTAGTACAGACACGCACCACGTGAACACGATAGTCGCCCCTTATATGGTCATGAGGGCGCTCTTTGACTGGAGCGTTTGAGTTCAGTACGATTCGGAGAAATCAGAAACGTACTCCATGTTCTAACCACTGATGTAAATCAAACGCATACAGCACGTTTTGCGCATAAGAGATCGTGTATTCTGATGCATTTACAGGTACATCTGCACAAATTATGCCCACAATTTTTGTTTTGTTTATTACCATAATGTAATAATTGTAATTGATATAATCCGAACATTAATCAATTATGGTTATTTCAACAATCCAGCAAATCTTCGTTAAACATTTGAAATATGAAGCATTTTAGAGTGGAGGGATGATATTGAAAATAATATTGCATGAAAACAATTGAATGATAGCTAACTGTGATAAAATACTTCTCAGTCAAAGGTTTTTGATTTCATGGGTTGTGGAATATAGCAATTTGCACCAAGAAATAAGTCAGGTGTATGACAATATGAGGTTGTTTTAAAAACATCGTTCTTTTGACCCACATAACATAGCTAGACAGTTACGAGTTACGTGTCCAGTTGGCTAGATGTGCCAAGACTGAATATAATCAGGGGAATCGTGCTTGTCGGTCTTTAAATAAGATATGAATAGTCAGAGTTGTGTTCAGAAAATGTATGTCATACATGCGGAATTTTGTAATAAAATGTATTATGTAATACTTTGTACGGAAAATAATAGAAATGATGATTCCCACTATTTGAAATAATTTCAATGATGATCGCACCCACATTGGAAATGGTACATTCCGGATCCTACGTCATCCATTGTTTACAAAATATCGAGAGGGTTACTTGCTTGCTTTTCTGCGGAGCAACGTGGTGAGAGGAAGGAACTGAAATAGGCTCCCATTCATTTTGAAAATACAGCTAAGAAACACACGAAATACAACAAAATGCCTTGTCGAAAGGAGAACTACATCCTCTTGGAGCAATCTGTTACCGTCGATTCGAAAGAAGTGGACGCTTTGGTCACGAAAATCGGCGAGGCGCTGCAGCTTCACAACAATAGTGCTAATCAAAAGACGATGTCGTGTCTCCACGGTCTCACCGGCAACTGCAGCAGTAGCAACATCAAACAAGCTAACAACAACAACAATGGCGTGGCCCTGCAAAAACGAACCGGGTGCTGCATACGACTTCGAAACCGGGGGCAACGTAGTAACAGAGCTAGTCCATACAGCTTCCCTGGCTCAAGTAACCAGGAGTGGGACAATTTCAAACCTTGGAACCGAAAGAGGATCAGCGCAGCTGTCGAGAACGACGACCCACATCAGTTACTTCAGGAATTAATATTGTCTGGGAATCTAATCAAAGAAGCAGTCAGGCGGCTGCAGTTTTCTACGACGGAGTGTGGAGATCTTTCGGACAATCTGCAGTGCTGATGATGCGGACAATGTATTCATTATCGAAATGTTACGGACAAAACGAAAATACTATTTTGCTGACATAGCTAGCTAGCTATAACGTTATACTATAAATGTTTAACGATTAAATATGTTATGATGGTAACGTTAGCATGTCTAATTTGTGACAGCTAATTTAGGCTTTTCATTTAGCCAATTAGTTAACGGTAGCCATGTTTGAAACTCACTTCACCTTTTGATTGTTAATTTAGATTTTTGTTATGGGTTGGGACTCTCCTTTCCACTATTCGTTGTCTTAGTTAGTAGCTAGTTATGTAAACCAAGTGAATACTATGTAAACATAGTGAACGCTTTACGTTGACCTTGTTTACAAATCTAATCAGGCCGCCTGCATTGCCTTTTTTTGTTTTTGTCCGTTAAAATTGAAACGAGCCGATTTAAACCAAGGTCTTACGTTACTAGTTAGCATGCTAGGCTAGCGCCACACTCATGCCAGGGTGGATTCCAAACGTCCCCGGCAACCCAACACCAACGGCAGCTTTGTATTTCCTTCACAAAGAAGGAACGGGATCAACAACCAGCTACCAAACCGTGTAAGAGACTGAGGCAGGCGACATTTCAAATGGTTGACTAAATGTCTCTTCGAACTGTCTGGGGGCTGTGTATTTTTCATAATGATGGGACACTGTTGTGCTTAACCTTATAATTCCAATGCGGATTTGTGTTTATCATTTTCCAATTGTCTGTGTCAAGTTATTTACCATGACCACTTCGCAACGAAGTATTTCATAATGTTCCTGAGTATTCAGGCCTTTTGGTGTCTTAAAATAAACACGGTGTTTTTTTTCAATTTGGTGTGTGTGCTTTTCGCCATCAAATAAAGGTTCCAATAAAATATAGCTAGTAACTGCAGCATTTGGGAAGCCTGTCAACACACTACTATACAAAACGCTGCCCCACGTACACCGAACAAAAATATAAACATGCAACATTTTCAAATATTTTACTGAGTTCATAAGGTAATCAGTATCTAGTGACCACCATTTGCCTCATGGAGCGCGACACATCTCCTTCGCATAGAGTTGATTGTGGCCTGTGGAATTTTTGTCCCGCTCCTCAATGGTTGTGCGAAGTTGGTGGATATTGGCGGGAAGTGGACCATACTGTCGTACAATGGGTGACATGTCTGGTGAGTAAGTAGGCCATGGAAGAACTGACATACAGATCCTTGCGACATTGAAACATGAGGTGATGGCGGCGGATGAATGGCATGACAATGGGCCTCTGGATATCATCATGGTATCTCAGTGCATTAAAATTGTCATGATAAAATGCAATTGTGTTCGTTTTCGGTAGCTTATACCTGTCCATTCCATAACCCCACTGCCACCATGGGGCACTCTGTTCACAACGTTTACGTCAACAAACCGATCGTCTACACGACGCCATACACGCTGATACCTGCTCCATGCAGTTGAAACCGGGATTCATCCTTGAAGAGCACACTTCTCCAGCGTGCCAGTGACCATCGAATGTGAGCATTTGCCCACTGAAGTCGGTTACGACTCCGAACTGCAGTCAGGTGAAGACCCTGGTTTAGGACAAAGCGCACACAGATGAGCTTCCCTGAGATGGTTTCTGACAGTTTGCAAAAATTATTCGGTTGCGCAAACCCACAGCTTCATCAGCTGTCAGGGTGGCTTGTCAGACAATCCTGGATGTGAAGGTCCTGGGCTGGCATGGTTATACCAACTTGTGACATTGTGTTGTGTAACAAAACTGCACATTTTAGTGGCCTTTTATTGTCCCCAGCGCAATATGCACCTGTGTAATGATCATGCTGTTTAATCAGCTTCTTGATATGCCACACCTATCAAGTGGATGGATTATCTTGGCAAAGGAGAAATGCTAACTAGCAGGGATGTAAACAAATGTGTGCAAAACATTTGAGAGAAATACACTTTTCATGAGTATGGAATATTTCCGAGATATTTTGTTTCAGCTCATGAAACATGGGACCAACACTTTACATGTTGTGTTTATATTTTTGTTAAGTGTAGTTTCATAGGTGATTACACTTTCCCCATTTTAAATGGTACTGCTTTATTTATTCCATCAATTAATGCTCAAAAACATTTAACCCCTGTTCAATATGTTTTTTGGGGAAATTGTTGGGCCTTGCCTGTGTGTGTAGTCGCTGTTGGAAAGGACACATGTCAATTTTCTACAGTGTTATGTTCTGGGGTTTGCCCCCAGTGGCCTGAACCACACTGGTTGACGATAGTTTGTGGAAAACATGTTTTGCTCTTCCCTTTACTATATAGCCAGTGTGAGGGCCAATAAATTGTTGAAGTGTCTCCTCCCCCATTCATTTCATACTGGATGTTCAGCTACACCTCATTATCATTTATGGTCACAATAGCAGATGTTCGTGCAAATAAAGAATAGATGGTGGCATGTTTTGGTTGTGTCTTACTGTCGTACATGACTGGGGAACATTCTCTGAACTGAGTATCCAGAAATTGCATCCTGTTAAGTCAGTATACCCGACTGAATCTCCATAGAGGTCTAGGGATCAAAAGATGCCAAAATATGAAATTAAGAAGAGAACCACCACTGTTGACCCAAATCCTTAGTATTTTCTACATGACACAAGAGAGTTTGTTCTGCAGTAGGCTACATTAGGAAAATGTTGCAATATTCCCTCTTTCTAGACTATGGTGTGACCCAAAATCAGATCCATGTCCACACCTACTTGTGTTTATTCTACAAAAATTGCTCCTCCATATAAACCTGTTTGGTGAGGACATGTTGAGAAGTAGGCATAGCCATATACTATCCTCATGGTGAAACAGAAACTGACCTTGTTTTCATTCTGTTGGTTTGAATCTGTTGATGACCCCATGTGGATAAAACTATAATGATAACCACTTTAATTTTCAGTACACAAAGTGTGCTACTGTGGAACAGACACCAGATGGCAGTATACGACTAGGATGTGGAAAACATCAAATTACTTATTTTTTTGCCTGTGAATATTTTAGTCATTTTGGCTTCCAAATAACCTCAAAGAATAAGATTATGTAAACAAATGGACTTCTGTATACACATATGGGAATTCACAGCTAGTGTGACAGGCTATGAAGTTGAGATTTCCATCAATTTCAACCACAAACAATACTATAAATAATTTGTAAGAGCATTGTGAGGATTTTGCTGGCAACAATCAGAAGCCTATTGTGGCTTGTATGAGGTATAAATGAATGAGGGTTTTCATTGTAAATAGAGAATCATGTAGAGAAGTTTAATTTCAAACCTTCGTATAGCCTTATCATTTTAAAAGATGTTCAAGAGAAAACCAAGTGTGCCAGTGCCACTCCCTCAGGATATGCCAGATACTGGAAACCTTGCTGCTGCTATTACTTTCAATGTCACAAACATTGAATCCTAGATAATTGTATACATAAGGACAAGCTCCTTGTCCTACATTCTTCCCTACAATTACCAAATAAAATCAGAGAGGGTTAGAAGAGTGGGGCTGAAGTCATTTGAATGGCATCCAATCTCTTTTAAGATAATCATAGGTGACACTTTATTTTACCTTAACCCTTATTTGGAAGGTGCTTTCAGGACAGAAATACCCACACCTAATCAGCAGCCATTGTGAGGTGCCACCCATCTCTCCTCTTGCCCTGATCAGATATCAGCTTGGCATATGGAAGGCAAACGTTAGAACACACCTGCATGTTTAACTGGAACAAGCAGCAACAAAACGTTGTTTAACGTACTGATAACAGACAGGGTTCATTAACCTCATTACCATGTCTCAACTGAAGTGCCCCAGCAAAACAAGGGGGCTGGTCTACCAAATGTCACCTCATAGCAGCTGGGAGAGAAAAAGCTTCATAGGAAATCTATTAATATTTGATTGGTATGATTGTTGTATACTGACATTGTTCTAGACACAGACAGGTGCCAAACCAATGGCACATCAGCCATTGGTTTGTTATGCAGCCCTGTCTGAGCCTTACTGTATGGCACGTGTCAAAGCGTGCCTGAGGGTTTTTGCTCCGCCCTTGTGTAACAGTATAACTTTAGTCCGTCCCCTCGCGCGAACCAGGGACCCTCTGCACACATCAACAACAGTCACCCACGAAGCATCGTTACCCATCGCTCCACAAAAGCCGCGGCCCTTGCAGAGCAAGGGGAACCACTACTTCAAGGTCTCAAAGCAAGTGACGTCTCCGATTGAAAGGCTATTAGCGCGCACCACCGCTAACTAGCAAGCCATTTCACATCCGTTACACTTGTACTTGATTGGTGAATGGTCACTAATTAGTAAGGAACTCCCCTCATCTGGTTGTCTAGGTCTTAACTGAAAGGAAAAACCCAAAACCTGCAGACACTTGGCTCTCTCTGTTTCTCTTTCTTTCTTTATTTTCTCTCCCCCTTTCTCTCCATTTCTCACTGTCTCCACTCAGAATGAAGAGTGGAGTAACGTCTGTGTATCTGTGTATCCTTACCTAGCCCCGCTCGACCATCCTGATTTGAGAGCTTAAACAGAATGTAAGCTTGCTAGATATGGATGGTCGTACAAGGCTAGTCCTTACCAGTCAATTTTGAAATTTGAACGGAAAACCAGTTAGATCGATAGGCGTACAAAGTTATAAAAGCTGATTTGTAGCCCCTAAAAATCTTTTTGGTGTCGGATGAAATATATATTTAGCAGTTAAGCTAGCTACTTGGCATTCAATATCCTTGCAACATCGCTTAAGCATGGAAAGATATTTATGCCATCTCTTTGACGTGCGTGTGTTTAGCCCTTGAGCTAACTCTGGCACTGGATAAATATGAACATTTAGCTTCAGTACAAGACTGAGTCGGCAATGCCTATGATGTTGGATTAAAATCAGGGTGTGAGTCATTCCTTCAGGCTACAATGTGTCGTAGTCATCTTGATTTACTCTCTCTCTCTCTTTAGTCTTTTTAGCATGGGACTGCTTCGCCAAGTGTGCAAATCCCTTCCCAGAATGTGTGGGCCCTAGAGGCTCACAGCAAAATATTTTGGATGATATTTAAAATCCAGTTGTCACTTTGAACAAAATGTTTCACACGATAACTAATTAGTGTCACTTAGGTTGGAAGCTGGTTTATCTCAGGCTGACATTTTCAATGTAGTCTTATGTCTGTCGCTATATTCAGACATAAAGAAATCATGTGAAAGTCACTGAACAACTGGAAAAGAGAGAAGGACAATCAAACATGTAGAGGGAAGAAGTTGCCCCTAGCTAGACAGTAAAGGTCAGTTTAGCATTTACCCTCCTATATGGTTAGGATTTGAAGAGGGTAAGCAGTCACAACTTGCAGACTTGTTTACGTGCTGCTGTGCGTTTTGTTGCTAACCTTACTTTGCTACTTGACAACTTTACGGTTTTTACTTTTAATTACAGTTTATATTTTTAGTTTTTCCCTCTCTCAACTTTTTTTTATTGCTAACCTTACTTTGCTACCTGACAACTTTACGGTTTTTACTTTTTAATTACCGTTTATATTTTCACTCTGGACGCTTTATCTGGACATGGTTCGTCAGGACCTCCACCAGCCAAAGCTAAGTAGTAACATTAACATGATGCCTTCTAATTATAGTCGCTGTACTCATAATATACAGGAGAACGATCGCCTTACGGCGAGGATAGCTGTGCTGCAAGCCCAGCTTCAGACGCAATCGTTAGGCAAGGGTAATTTCAGTGTAGGAAAGGATGAAACAGGGTCTGTGCCACCAGTAAGTACAGATAGTAATGTTAGTATAAATCCCCTCGCACAGTCCCCGCAGCCGGACAACTTTCTCATGGCTTCTGAAGGGAAATGCTGTAGGAATGCTCAACCGGTGTCACTCATTCAGCCGACAGAAACTTTCAACCGGTTCTCCCCATTAAGCAGCCAGTCGAGTCAGAGGACGAGCATTCTCTGGTCTCTACTCCTCCCGTTACGGGGTCTGAGACGTCGAAGCCTCCCACCATTAGCTCTGACAAATTGAATACCCTAGTCATTGGCGACTCCATTACCCACAGTATTAGATTTAAAACGAATCATCCAGCGATCATACACTGTTTACCAGGGGGCAGGACTATCGACGTTAAGGCTAATCTGAAGATGGTGCTGGCTAAAGCTAAAACTGGTGAGTGTAGAGAGTATAGGGATATTGTTATCCACGTCGGCACCAACGATGTTAGGATGAAACAGTCAGAGGTCACCAAGCGCAACATAGCTTCAGCGTGTAAATCAGCTAGAAAGATGTCGGCATCGAGTAATTGTCTCTGGCCCCCTCCCAGTTAGGGGGAGTGATGAGCTCTACAGCAGAGTCTCACAACTCAATCGCTGGTTGAAAACTGTTTTCTGCCCATCCCAAAAGATAGAATTTGTAGATAATTGTCCCTCTTTCTGGGACTCACCCACAAACAGGACCAAACCTGGCCTGTTGAGGAGTGACGGTCTCCATCCTAGCTGGAGGGGTGCTCTTATCTTATCTACGAACATAGACAGGGCTCTAACTCCCCTAGCTCCACAATGAAATAGAGTGCAGGCCAGGCAGCAGGCTGTTAGCTAGCCTGCCAGCTTAGTGAAGTCTGCCACTAGCAGAGTCAGTGTAGTCAGCTCAGCTATCCCCATTGAGACCGTGTCTGTGCCTCGACCTAGGTTGGGCAAAACTAAACATGGCGGTGTTCGCTTTAGCAATCTCACTAGAATAAAGACCTCCTCCATTCCTGCCATTATTGAAAGAGATTGTGATACCTCATATCTCAAAATAGGGCTACTTAATGTTAGATCCCTCACTTCCAAGGCAGTTATAGTCAATGAACTAATTACTGATCATAATCTTGATGTGATTGGCCTGACTGAAACATGGCTTAAGCCTGATGAGGCCCTGCGCATCCCGCAAAGGCGGAGGTGTTGCTAACATTTACGATAGCAAATTTCAATTGACAAAAAAACCACTAAATTTCCGTCTTTTGAGCTTCTAGTCATGAAATCTATGCAGCCTACTCAATCACTTTTTATAGCTACTGTTTACAGGCCTCCTGTGCCATATACAGCGTTCCTCACTGAGTTCCCTGAATTCCTATCGGACCTTGTAGTCATAGCAGATAATATTCTAATTTTTGATGACTTTAATATTCACATGGAAAAGTCCACAGACCCACTCCAAAAGGCTTTCGGAGCCATCATCGACTCAGTGGGTTTTCTCCAACATGTCTCCGGACCTACTCACTGCCACAGTCATACTCTGGACCTAGTTTTGTCCCATGGAATAAATGTTGTGGATCTTAATGTTTTTCCTCATAATCCTGGACTATTGGACCACCATTTTATTACGTTTGCAATCGCAACAAATAATCTGCTCAGACCCCAACCAAGGATCATCAAAAGTCATGCTATAAATTCTCAGACAACCCAAAGATTCCTTGATGCCCTTCCAGACTCCCTCTGCCTACCCAAGGACGTCAGAGGACAAAAATCAGTTAACCACCTAACTGAGGAACTCAATTTAACCTTGCGCAATACCCTAGATGCAGTCGCACCCCTAAAAACTAAAAACATTTGTCATAAGAAACTAGCTCCTGTCACGTTCCTGACCTTATTTCCTTTGTTTTGTCTTTGTTTAGTATGGTCAGGGCGTGAGTTGGGGTGGGCATTCTATGTTATGTGTTTCTATGTTGGGTTCATTTTCAATTAGCCTGATATGGTTCTCAATCAGGGGCAGGTGTTTTACGTTTCCTCTGATTGAGAACCATATTAAGGTAGGCTGTTCTCACTGTTTGTTTGTGGGTGATTGTTCCTGTGTCAGTGCCTGTGCCACACGGGACTGTTTCGTTCGTTCGTTCGTTCGTTCCTGTTCGTGCGTTCTTGTTTTATGTTCTCAAGTACAGGTCTGTTCACGTCGTTTTGTTATTTTGTATTTTGTCAAGTGTTCTTCGTGTTCGTCTTTCTTTAATAAATCGTTATGTATTCAACCCACGCTGCATATTGGTCCGATCCTTGCTCATCCTCAGAGGAGGAGGAGGACGAGCGTTACAGCTCCCTGGTATACAGAAAATACCAGAGCTCTGAAGCAAGCTTCCAGAAAATTGGAACGGAAATGGCGCTACACCAAACTGGAAGTCTTCCAACTAGCTTGGAAAGACAGTACCGTGCAGTATCGAAGAGTCCTCACTGCTGCTCGATCATCCTTTTTTCCCAACTTAATTGAGGAAAATAAGAACAACCCAAAATGTCTTTTTGATACTGTCGCAAAGTTAACTAAAAAGCAGCATTCCCCAAGAGAGGATGGCTTTCACTTCAGCAGCAATAAATTCATGAACTTCTTTGAGGAAAAGATCATGATCATTAGAAAGCAAATTACGGACTCCTCTTTAAATCTGCGTATTCCTCCAAAGCTCAGTTGTCCTGAGTCTGCACAACTCTGCCAGGACCTAGGATCAAGGGAGACACTCAAGTGTTTTAGTACTATATCTCTTGACACAATGATGAAAATAATCATGGCCTCTAAACCTTCAAGCTGCATACTGGACCCTAAATCCAACTAACTACTGAAAGAGCTGCTTCCTGTGCTTGGCCCTCCTATGTTGAACATAATAAACGGCTCTCTATCCAGAAAAGAAAAAAGCTGTTGCACAGCAACTCACTGCCTTCCTGAAGACAAACAATGTATACGAAATGCTTCAGTCTGGTTTTAGACCCCATCATAGCACTGAGACTGCACTTGTGAAGGTTGTAAATTACCTTCTAATGGCGTCAGACTGAGGCTCTGCATCTGTCCTCATGCTCCTAGACCTTAGTGCTGCTTTTGATACCATCGATCACCACATTCTTTTGGAGAGATTGGAAACCCAAATTGGTCTACACGGACAAGTTCTGGCCTGGTTTAGATCTTATCTGTCGGAAAGATATCAGTTTGTCTCTGTGGATGGTTTGTCCTCTGACGAATCAACTGTAAATTTCGGTGTTCCTCAAGGTTCTGTTTTAGGACCACTATTGTTTTCACTATATGTTTTACCTCTTGGGGGGATGTCATTCGAATACATAATGTTAACTTTCACTGCTATGCGGATGACACACAGCTGTACATTTCAATGAAACATGGTGAAGCCCCAAAATTGCCCTCGCTGGAAGCCTGTGTTTCAGACATAAGGAAGTGGATGGATGCAAACGTTCTACTTTTAAACTCGGACAAAACAGAGATGCTTGTTCTAGGACCCAAGAAACAAAGAGCTATTCTGTTGAACCTGACAATTCATCTTGATGGTTGTACAGTCGTCTCAAATAAAACATATCAAGACTGTTTCAAGGACAGCTTTTTTCCATCTACGTAACATTGCAAAAATCTGACATTTTCTGTCCATAAATTATGCAGAAAAATGTATCCATGCATTTTTCACTTCTAGGTTAGACGACTGCAATGCTCTACTTTCCGGCTATCCGGATAAAGCACTAAATAAACTTCAGTTAGTGCTAAATACGGCTGCTAGAATCCTGACTAGAACCAAACAATTTGATCATATTACTCCAGTGCTAGCCTCCCTACACTGGCTTCCTGTTAAGGCAAGGGCTGATTTCAAGGTTTTACTGCTAACCTACAAAGCATTACATGGGCTTGCTCCTACCTATCTTTCCGATTTGGTCCTGCCGTACATACCTACACGTACGCTATGGTCACAAGACGCAGGCCTCTTAATTGTCCATAGAATTTCTAAGCAAACAGCTGGAGGCAGGGCTTTCTCCTATAGAGCTCCATTTTTATGGAATGGTCTGCCTACCCATGTGAGAGATGCAGACTCGGTCTCAACCTTTAAGTCTTTATTGAAGACTCATCTCTTCAGTAGGTCCTATGATTGGGTGTAATCTGGCCCAGGAGTGTGAATGTGAACGGAAAGGCACTGGAGCAACGAATCGCCCTTGCTGTCTCTGCCTGGCTGGTTCCCTTCTCTTCACTGCCTCTAACCCTATTACAGGGGCTGAGTCACTGGCTTACTGGTGCTCTTCCATGCCGTCCCTAAGAGGGGTGCGTCACTTGAGTGAGTTGAGTCACTGACATGGTCTTCCTGTCTGGGTTGGCGCCCCCCCTTGGGTTGTGTCCCGTGGCGGAGATCTTTGTGGGCTATACTCGGCCTTGTCTCAGGATGGTAAGTTGGTGGTTGAAGATATCCCTCTAGTGGTGTGGGGGCTGTGCTTTGGCAAAGTGGGTGGAGTTATATCCTGCCTGTTTGGCCCTGTCCGGGGGTATCATCGGATGGGGCCACAGTGTCTCCTGTCCCCTCCTGTCTCAGCCTCCAGTATTTATGCTGCAGTAGTTTATGTGTCGGGGGGCTAGGGTCAGTCTGTTATATCTGGAGTATTTCTCCTGTCTTATCCGGTGTCCTGTGTGAATTTAAGTATGCTCTCTCTAATTCTCTCTTTCTCTCTTTCTTTCTTTCTTTCTTTCTTTTCTCTCTCTCTGAGGACATGAGCCCTAGGACCATGCCTCAGGACTACCTGGCATGATGACTCCTTGCTGTCCCCAGTCCACCTGGCCGTGCTGCTGATCCAGTTTCAACTGTTCTGCCTGCGGCTATGGAACCCTGACCTGTTCACCGGACGTGCTACCTGTCCCAGACCTGCTGTTTTCAACTCTCTAGAGACAGCAGGAGCAGTAGAGATACTCTCAATGATCGGCTATGAAAAGCCAACTGACATTTACTCCTGAGGTCCTGACCTGTTGCACCCTCGACAACTACTGTGATTATTATTATTTGACCCTGCTGGTCATTTATGAACATTTGAACATCTTGGACATGTTCTGTTATAATCTCCACCCGGCACAGCCAGAAGAGGACTGGCCACCCCTCATAGCCTGGTTCCTCTCTAGGTTTCTTCCTAGGTTTTGGCCTTTCTAGGGAGTTTTTCCTAGCCACCGTGCTTCTACACCTGCATTGCTTGCTGTTTTGGGTTTTAGGCTGGGTTTCTGTACAGCACTTTGAGATGTCTGCTGATCTAAGAAGGGCTATATAAATAAATTTGATTTTGATTAATTGTGGAAATGTACAGGTTGGATGTGTCAATGCATACATTGTGAGGATTAATCAACAGAGACACACTCTAAACTGACAATTTGTTTTGTATTATGATGTTGTTGGAGTGTGGAGATGACTTCTGGTGACACTCATTCAGACATCAGGTGATCAAAGGCATGGCTTCCACAAGGAATTATCCTATCTCTGACTGGTTCACCACGACTTGATTGAAATGATTTTCACTCATCGATTAAAAATTATGAAGGTATTAAACTGTGAGTATGATTAAGAGTTCCCGAGTGGCGCAGCGGTCTAAGGCACTGCTTCTCAGTGATAGCGGCATCACTACAGACCCTGGTTCGATTCCAGGCTGTATCAAAAACAGCTGTGATTGGGAGTCCCATAGGGCGCCGCACAATTGGCCCAGCGTCGTCCAGGTTAGAGTTTGGCTGGGATAGGCCGTCATTGTAAATAAGAATTTGTTCTTAACTGACTTGCCTAGTTAAATCAAACATTTTATTTACAAGAGGAAAAGTGAAAGACAGAAAAATCATCCTCACTTAATTGACACGTTTTAAAAAGCTGTTCCAATTAAAGCATACAGTGCATTCAGCAAATATGCAGACCCCTTGACTTTGTTCCACATTTTATTGTGTTACCCCCTCATTCTATAATTTATTAAACCGTTAAATCGTTCTACACACAATACCCCATAATGACAAAGCAACATTTTTTTCAAATGATAGCAAATTTATACAAAATAAAAAACGGAAATATCACATACACATAAGTATTCAGACCCTTTACTCAGTACTTTGTTGAAACACCTTTGGCAGCGATTACAGCCTCGAGGATTTTTGGGTATGACACTACAAGTTTGCCACATCTGTATTTATGGAGTTTCTCCCATTCTTCTCTGCAGATCCTCTCAAGCTATGTCAGGTTGGATGGGGAGCGTCGCTGCACAGCTATTTTCAGGTCTTTCCAGAGTTGTTCGGTCGGGTTCAAGTCCGGGCTCTGGCTGGGCCACCCAAGGACATTCAGAGACTTGTCCCGAAGCCACTCCTACTTTGTCTTGGCTGTGTGCTTAGGGTTGTTGTCCTGTTGGAAGGTAAACCTTCACCCCAGTCTGAGATCCTGAGCGCTCTGAAACAGATTTTCATCAAGGAACACTCTGTACTCTGCTCCGTTCATCTTTCCCTCTATCCTGAATTGTCTCTGCAGCTGAAAAACATCCCCACAGCATGATGCTGCCACCACCATGTTTCACCGAGGGCTGGTGCCAGGTTTCCTCTAGATGTGACGCTTGGCATTCAGGCCAAAGAGTTCAATCTTGGTTTCATCAGACCAGACCAGAGAATCTTGTTTCTCATGGTCTGAGAGTCCTTTAGGTGCCTTTTGGCAAACTCCAAGCAAGCTGTCATGTGCCTTTTACTGAGGAGTGGCTTCCATCTGGCCACACTACCATAAAGGCCTGATTGGTGGAGTGCTGCAGAGATGGTTGTCCTCCTAGAGAGATGGTTGTCCTTGTCTCCCATCTCCACAGAGGAACTCTAGAGCTCTGTCAGAGTGACCATCGGGTTCTTGGTCACCTCCCTGACCAAGGCCCTTCTCCCCCGATAGCTCAGTTTGGCCGGGTGGCCAGCTCTAGGAAGAGTCTTGAGGTTCCAAACTTCTTCCATTTAAGAATGATGGAGGCCACTGTGTTCTTAGGGACCTTCAATGCTGCAGACATGTTTTGGTACCCTTCCCCAGATCTGTGCCTCGACACAATCCTGTCTCTGCACTCTACGGACAATTCCTTGAACCTCATGGCTTGGTTTTTCTCTGACATGCACTGTGAATTGTGGGACCTTATATAGACAGGTGTGTGCCTTTCCAAATCATGTCCAATCAATTGAATTTACCACAGGTGGACTCCAATCAAGTTGTAGAAACATCTCAAGGATGATCAATGGAAACAGGATGCACCTAAGCTCAATTTTGAGTCTAATAGCAAAAGGTCTGAATATTTCGTTTATAAAAGTGTGTTTTGTCTTTGTCATTATGGGGTATTGTATGTAGATTGATGACAACCATTTTTTATTTAATCCATTTTAGAATAAGGCTGTAACAAAATGTGGAAAAGGTGAAGGGGTCTGAATAATTTCTCGAATGCACTGTATATCAATATCAAAAGGCAACCTAATCCAAAGCGCTCTATCAAATAAACAGTGTTTTTAATCTCCTCACATTTTAAATATCAACTGGCATTCTATCCAGCCCACTTGTGTTTTAGAGATTTCCACTGACATGATCATAGATGGATTACATATTCCACCCACTGACACAGGAAGGAGAAACTGTATGCTGAGCGCTCACTCAAGCTCCAAGTGGCACTCTCATGCCTTTTTCCTCCACCACACTTTAGTTCAACCGAGAGTGCTGTTCTAGTATTGAGCCATAAAGTAACATAAGAGCCCTTAATATGTGTGTTTTAATCGCTCACATCTTGACTTGTGACAGTTTTTAGTCCTCGCAACTGGACTGAAAACATCGCCACTGCGCTTGTAAATGAAAACATTAAAAGTAGTGTTACTCAACCCAATGTATACTGAACAAAAATATAAACATAAGTAAAGTGTTGGTCCCATGTTTCATGAGGTGGAATAAAAGATACCCACATTTTCTATATGCACAAAAAGCATATTTCTCTCCAATTTTGTGCACACATTTGTTTACATCCCTGTTAGTGAGCATTTCTTCTTTGCCAGGATAATCCATCTGCCTGACAGGTGTGGCATATCAAGAAGCTGATTAAACAGCATGATCATTACACAGGTGCACCTTGTGCTGGGGACAATAAAAGGCCACTCTAAAATATGCAGTTTTGTCACACAACACAATGCCACAGATGTATCAGGTTTTGAGGGAGCGTGCAATTAGCATTCTGACTGCAGTTATGTCCATCAGAGCTGTTGCTAGAGAATTTAATATTAATTTCTCTAGCATAAGCCAGGATGTCGTTTTAGAGAATTTGGCAGTACGACCAACCGGCCTCACAACCGCAGTCCACGTGTAACCGTGCCAGCCCAGGACCCCCACATCCAGCTTCTTCACCTGTGGGATCGTCTGAGACCAGCCACCCGAAAAGCTGATGAAACTGAGGACTATTTCTGTCTGTAATAAATCCCTTTTTTGGGGAAAGACTGCGCCCCTGCCCAGTCATGTGAAATCCACGGCTCCCAAGTGGTTGGGCCTATGCCCTCCCAGGCCCACCCATGGCTGCGCCCCTGCCCAGTCATGTGAAATCCATAGATTAGGGCCTAATGAATTTATTTCAATTGACTGATTTTCTTACATGAACTGTGACCGAGTCAAATCGTTGAAATTATTGCATGTGGCGTTTTATGTATTTGGTCAGTATAATTACGTATTTTGTCTTTCAGCATAGGTGGTCACTACATTTACGTTGGAACCAGGAAATATGAAAGAAGTGAACCAAACAGAAACATTGCAAATGAACAATAACAACCACATGAATAATAGACCAGAAGTCTAAAGCAAACACTGCGCTAGTGATATCAGACCAATTTATTATAATTTGAGTGTTACTGTAGGCTTTGTTAGGGGAAATGGGGGATGTATATAATTCCAGGTGCTAGTTCCCAGCTCATTAACCCAGTTACATTAGACAGGAGGGGTGTATTCTTCCAAGGACAAAGCAAAGGATATTCCCTGTTGGGTTCAGAGGTCAGACAGGTGGGTGGAGCTTGAGGAGATCACACTACTGCTGCATGCCTTTCTCTCCATGCACCACGTCAATGTAGACCACTACTTATAACCTCAGTACTGAATAGCAGGTAACTCATTCTAAGAATACTTACAATTGACTGTTGTAATAGCACCCCCCCCCAAAAAAAATCCATGCAGCTTGTCAGACCACTTCCAAATGGTTAGACACTGATTATAACAGTCAGAGATCATCATCTTAACAAGACTTTTGCTGACAATTTATAGAACATGGCACTGGAACTTTACTAAAGACGTACCATGAGAGTTAACTGCCGATCCTAATTAACTATGGGACCCTGGAAAGCAAGGGGGGGATCGATTCTCTATTCTGCTTCCAAAATGGGCACTGTGCTTCCTTGAGGACTGTGTGACGTAAGGGTTTAATGAGACTACGTTTGAAGTTTGGGATGAAAGACTTGTGCTCAGGGCCTCAGCGATGGGGGAGGACCAGATATCTACACACACGAGGCACTTGAAATACCCCCAGCAACAAGCAACAGGCTCTGTATTGCAAGAGCTAGGTTCTGCAAGTCCATTCTTTTATAAGCATACTATTAGAACGTGAGGATAGTTTTGAAGCTATAGCAGGACGTTTCTCCATAATTTTCAGTGCCCTTGGCCCGGTGTTCTCTCCCTGAGTGTCCCAGCAGTGTTTTTGCCTCATGGCGTGTTTTGTTCTCTCTCTGCCCCTGGGAATGCCTGGCCCTCATTTTGACTTCTGCACCATCCTGCTTCAGATTGAGGCTCCGTACTAGCCATGAAGTTGCAATCGCGAACCGCTTCAAATGACATTGATGACATAGTTGGTTGCCAATGTCAACAATGTTTCTAAACGACAACACAGGTCATAAACAATGGTGTAACAAAGCCCTTTTGCTTTAACATTGTTACTTTACTCACCTACAGTAGATTGTGTGTCCTATTTCCGACACGGCTTTAGTACTGAAAAACGAGAGATGAATGGGGGGGAGGAAAGGGGGAACATTTGGGTAAAACATAAATATCCTATTGATCTCACACACACTGAATACTCACATCTGTCCTCTGCTACTCTGACCTATTTGTGAAATACTACCAGAAATTACTGGTCAATCTCTTCTCATGTCTCTTTCACCCCATACCCCTAAAAGAAGATGTACTACATAGCCCAGCACATGTCCTTCTGCCTGTCCAGGCGGCAATATCCCTCCTTGAACCACTAGTAGTAAGAACGAGTGAGAGAGAAGATGCCAGAGATATACAAGGAAAGTAAAAGCAGAGAAGGCAGGGTTGTTTATCAAATGGAATCTTTTTTTTATAGAAACTTAAACATCTTGACATACATTTCACATACATGTTAACAAGAAAGTATGATATTGTGATCAGTAATGTAAACTATATTCTCTAGCAGTTTTTCCTGACTAAACCTGCTGTATGTTAAACACAGCTGCAAGGCTGCAGGATGTCTAACCGTTTCTCTCAGGCAGAAAGATTTACCTCAGGGATAGAACTGTTAGCAAAGTGAATATACTTCCAGAGCCATGAAATAGCAATTGAGTTTGGGGTCCAAGTACTTAGACACAACTAGCATTCAAACTAAAACAGTTTATATTCTCCTCTCTATTACCATCCTGTATGAGAAACAATACAGTGGCTATTGCCTATGTTTGATAGTTACTCTTTTAAAAAGGTAACATCGGTTGAGTGGTGTATGTCTGTTTAGTGTAAGTAACTTGTACTGGGGCTGCTTGTAAAACCCAAGAGATTTATCCTCTAAAAAGAATCCAGGAAAAGGATGCAGTAAAATAAACAGCTCAACCCATAAAGCATCCGAAGTAAAAACTGTTTTGACATGCCTGGTCCGGATGGTGTCTGATCACTGTCAACACACTCTCTCTCCCTCAGTCTCTCTCTCTGATCTCTCCCTTCTCTTAACTGTCTTTCTCTTTCACACACACACAGTTTTGTTTTGCTATCCTTGTGGGGACCAAATAATTGATTCCAATCCAAATCTTATTTTCCCTAAAATTAACCCTTAACCTAACCATAACCATAACACTAACCTTAAATCTAAGACTAACCTAAACCCCTAATCCTAAAACTATACCTAACCCTAATTCTAACCCTAATTGTAACCCTAACTCTAGAATAGGATTTTTCAGGGCTCACAAGGATAGTTCAACACGCACGCACGCACGCACGCACGCACGCACGCACGCACGCACGCACGCACGCACGCACGCACGCACACACACACGCACACACACACACACACACACACACACACACACACACACACACACAACTAATTAGCTTGCCTGACTGTGTGTGTGTGTGTGTACGTTTTCTCCAGAGGTTTGGGAGTACTTGTCCAGCTGGGACATGGATAGTGCTCTCATCCCTGTAGATCAAACACATGCAAATTAATTATATTCCAATAGCCTCACCAGAGAGCATGCTGATTGGTGCGCTCTGTCTGATTGACTCCCTTATTATTTGAGCTTCATGTGTGTTTTATAAAAACTCACAGGGCCTGTTCAAACAGGACTCATCTGATGCAGCATTAAAAGGACTATTATCACTCTCATGTTGATTACTCTCCTGCCAACACAAAACGTTTTCCTGGGGTTGATGCCAGTTCTATTTGTCATTTATTCCCCAAATACAAATACAGAGGATAGAACATTGTATAAATTATACAATCCCTCCAATAATATTGAATGAGTGTACTGAGATGCACTCTGGAGATGGATGTGGATTATTGTCCTTGATTCTCTCGTCTAGACAGGTGGTTCTCAACCCGTGTACCACAGCACACTGGTGTACCTCCAGGAACTCTCAGATGTGCCTTGAAACTTTTCCTATTATTGAAAAAAAAATGTAACAGTCAATTATAGGCTAAACATGACATGTGGAATGCACATGGGATTTTTGACTTAGAAGCACTAGTGCCAGTCAGATAATACATTAAATGGGATCTGTATCCTAACTTGTTTCTCAGGCTGTTTGAGGGGCGTGCATCACGAGCAAAGTCATTTGTATAATTTTGTTTCATCTGTGAAAAACATTAGCACAGGCAAGTCTGATATTTATTATGGCTCTGTGCTTAGCTATACCACAGCCTGGTTGCACATTTGCCATGCAGAAAACCGCTCGTCTGTAGCCCAAACCGTTCTAAACTAAATTAACCATCATAAGAAAGGAACTATCAAAACTATAAAAATATTTCAAATAAACCCTATTTAACCTATATTTAAAAAAAATTGTCACAGAAAATAGATGATTTGCAGTATGGCTCAGATGAGATGGAGGTCATTACCACTAAATAAATTAATAGGGACATTTTAGGTGTGCCAAATCATTTTATATCCCATCAATGTGTGCTAAGGTTAAAAAAAAGGTTGGGAACCACTGGTCTAGACAAATAAGTAGGCCAGAGGTCCCTTGTGGTAAAACAAGGGGTCACAATGAAAATATAAAAAATGTGTTCTGCCAAGTGAGAACTACTACTGTGAACTACCGCTATTTTGTTTGTTTGGCCAGAAATGGTTGGGAAAGGGTTCACTGTAAATCAATTTTTTTCTACATCTTATCTCAAAACGACTCCCATACCATGTAGCTGTACAATATGCACGCAATCCACGCAATCCACTCTGTTCCATCACTACTTCAGTGCTGTATGCCCAATGTCTCAGACTGCTAATTAATATTTAGACTGTCCTCATATGTTGACCGGCCCATAAAGCATTGACATCTGTGCAGGTTGGCCATAATAGCAGGGACTCCTACATGTCCAAGAGATAAGGGGCTGGCCCTGTGGCCCAAAAGCCATGTAAGGAAATCTGTGACTGTCAGGAGTAAAAACAATACTTTCTTGAGAATGTTCGGGAAAAGCTCTTCAGTTTCGGAGAAGGCTGAAGGTGAGGTTTGGAGTAGGCTAAAAATCCCATGGTCTGGAAATATTTTCCCTACATGATTAAATACAGTATAATCCGAATGTATGTACAGTATATCATTTACAGTATTTATAGGTGACTGCAGGGGAGAAATGTGAGAAAAATATTTTATTTTAGTGCTACATAGAGAAAACATTCTACTCTGAGGGCAGGTTGGATTGTGTTATGGAGATGGAACAGTCTCTTCCCACTGGGCACACCACTTAATTGCGTAATATTTGGTTGATACGTTGATCAATGAGATTACAGCTATTTTCACCCACTCAGAAATACAACCAAAGGTTTGTTGAATTCCTAATGTGGTATCACAATGATTCCCTTACATGGCTTTCACTCCTTCTAAAAGCACAACCAAATTCCAATGGAAAATCAAATGTCAGATTTTTGGTTTAGTTGTCACCAAAATGTGTTATCACTGTGCTTTCAACCATTTAAAAGCACAACAAAGTTCAAATGAGAATACAAGGGTAGATAGTTTGTTTATTAATTTATACAACAACTTAACGTGTTATCACTGTACTTCATATACTAACACAACCAAATGACCTGGATTGCAATTGAGATTATTACATGGTGTAAGTGGTCAGAGCTGTTTGAGATTCTGAACAGATTATTACAGCAATTGTGAAGATCTCCACAGACCTGAATCCAACATATATTGTTATTATATTATTATCAAAATTCCATTTGAAATCAACCACAGCTTGAAACCCTCAGCCTATATTTGTCTATATTTAGTTTAAACAATAGCGTTTGATGACTTCCCAAATGCTATACAGGCCTAAATAGCATCATTGATGTTATTTGATAAAGTATGGTCACATTTCATTTGCTCTGTCAAACCTACCCTGTGGAATGACTTTAACCAATTCAGGATATTTGTGTGTGCTCTGCATACAGACTTGACTCGGAGACTCCTCCTCCCAGCGCTCTTATGGTATTTTACTGTGACCCCGCAGGAAAAAGAGACCGGGGTGAAGAAGAAGTCAAATCTGTTTATTGCTCTCCAATGAAATCATGTTGTACTGTTCTATACATCACAACATACTACATCTTTCAGCGGAGAGAAGTTTTGAAATATCAAACACAATGTAACATCACTCAGTCTATACTGTACATCTTGTCTATGTGACACATACAGAGGAGACAGAACATGCAACAGTTGTGTCAGAGAACACAACACTGAAAAAGGTTAGCCATGAAAGTTGTGGCTAATCTTTCAGGTGACATAAGTAATTGTCCCCCATCATCCTTTAGATATGTCCTATACATTGTACACACTGTTGTCATATTCTGACGGTATTCCTAAAGCTGGAATCCTTAATGGTGAAACAACCACGTCCGCTTGCAATGTTTTTCCCCCTCTGACATCATTGCACGAGCTATAAAAGAGCATAGTATGAACCGATTACATTTTTTACCATGCTTTGCGACGCTCCTCAGCTCAGCAAGAAAAACAACAGTGGTGGAGCAGCCAGTAGTGTTGTTTCCCCCAACTGCAGATTCCATCTTTAACCCAATTGACTTAACTTTTCCATAGCTTTTTCTCCACAGCTGCCCTTGTGGTCCGTCTCCACACTACCACCAGAGCTCACCCCCTCCACTACTCCGTGTGCTGGCCCTCTCCCTCCCCTGCAGCTTCAGCATCTCCGTCACACTCCTAGCGTAAACATCCCTCAGGTTCACCCCTCCTCCCCTTGCTGCCTCACCCACCTCCGAGTCACCCAGTGAACCCCGCGCCAGCCTCTTGAGCGCCTCCCCGTGCCGCAGCGCCGCCTCCTTCATCTTGAGAGTGAAGTAGCAGGCAGAGAAGCGTTCGTTGATGATAGCGATGGGCAGTGCCAAGATCAGGATTCCAGACAAAATGCAGAGAAAGGCCAGTACCTTGCCCAGGGTGGTGTCGGGGCGGATGTCTCCGTAGCCCACCGTGGTCATGGAGGTGGTGGCCCACCACCAGGCACACGGCACGCTGCTGAAGGTGGTACCGGGGATGTCATGCTCCAGGGAAAACTCCACCATGGCAAAGATGGAGATGCCCACGGAGAGGAAGAGGAGCAGGAGACCCACCTCCTCGTAGCACTGGGTGATGGTCAGGCCCAGGGACTTGAGGCCTGGGGGACACAGGGATACAGAGGGCTGGGGTCAATTATACATCTTGTAAGGAGATTAAATGACAGATTACTTATTCAGGTCGTACACCTGAAAGTGCATTGTCTAACGTTAGATAGTCTGACGGCTGTCTGCACTGATGCGTTAGCATGATGCCATCTGTTGGAAGACCATGCTGAAAGTGTACACTCTTTGATGGTATGCAAATCTTAGTGTGGCAGGGGCACACTTTCAAGTGTATAATAATTTACCTGAATAATTAACTCTTAAATCAGTCTAAATACCTTTTCACTTGCCTAACATGAAGGTACTGTAGTGCATCTATCCAACTTATACACTGTATTCCACAAAGAGCTAATGTAAACAACAACAAGTGTTGATGTGCGAAACTCATGACTGAGAATTTAGTGGGGAAAATTTAACAGCAAGCTGGCAGTTAAAACAAGTGCAAAACTCTAAATATACACAACTGAGCAGGTGGTAGGACTATTCACACGCTGAAATTGCTTGTAAAGCTCTCCAAACTTCTCAAGTAGAAAATAGATATTGGGTGAAGTTTACCAAGTTTACTTTGTTCTTTTTATCAAATCTCTGGCACATAAATAAATAGACTTAATAAAAGGTATCACTAGTCACTTTAAATGATGTCACTTTAATAATGTTTACATATCCTACATTACTCATCTCATGTATATACTGTATTCTATACCATCTACTACATCTATGCCGCACACCATCGCTCATCCATATATTTATATGTGCATACTCTATTCATCCCTTTACATTTGTGTGTATAAGGTAGTTGTTGTGAATTTGTTAGATTACTTGTTAGATATTACTCCACTGTCGGAACTAGAAGCACAAGCATTTCGCTACACTTGCATTAACATCTGCTAACCATGTGTATGTGACCAATAACAATTGGTGTTGATCAACTGAAACACTATTGTGAAACTATATGGGATCAAAATGAGACCTAGCTAGCACATTATGTTCTTTGGAAGTTCTGGGAAAGCACGTTTTTGGTTTTCCATTGGTTCTGGAAACGAAGCCATAAGTTTCCTGAGCGGTAAAACTGAACATTTTTTTAAAACGTTCTGAGAACAGAAGTGAACATTTAGCCTGTTCTGGGTACATTTTTAGGTAGGTTCTGAGAACGTTTTACTATGGTTCACTGGTTTTATTAATTATAGGTTATTTGAAGGTAATTAAATCATGTTCTGAGAACATGTTTCAATTAGCCTTAATAACACTGCTAGCTTAGTTTGGATTAACTATGTTGAACTCCAAGCACAGATAGGACACATGTACATTTTTTTGCTTAGGCATTAATCATGCAAACAAATAAAAAATGTATTATGGCACAGCGTCAGTGAGAGTCATACCTATGCTCATCTGTTCTCTATCCATGGAATTAGTCCACTAGGAGGGAGCTAGCATGCCATTTTTTTTACTCATACAAAGCTGTTCATTTTAGTCTATTCAAACATTTTAAAGGAACACTTAACAAGATGGATGATAGTGAGTTGTGTTGATGCTGAGAACAGAATGTATATATTTTTCATTCGCATTCCTAAAATGTTCTCTGAACATTACTAAAGTTTTCTTGTGGTTTTATGGAAAGTTTTCATAACGTTCTCAGAACAAATTTGAGAACATGACCAAATAGAACCATGAGGAAACCTATAGGAAACATTATGCTGTACTACTGAAATTCACACAGAAGGATGTTGTATCTTAACGTTCTCGGAAAACAATGTAAGAATATGACTTTAAATAGAACCATGAGAAATCCTGAAGGAAACGTTATGCTGAAGTTCTGAAATTCCCACAAAAGAAGGTTGTTTCTTAACATTCTCTGAACTATTTGAGAACATTCCTAATTTCAAACAAGTTGGAGAACATTCTTAGAACATTACAAAAATTGAAATGAAATGTAACCATGTTTGAACATTTAGGACACGTTTTGTTGAAGTAAGAAAATAAGAAAATAACGTTTTTTTTTGTCAAGTTCCTTAAATGTGCTGAGAATGTTAAAGTCAAGCAACTATCCTGCACCATTCCAAGAAGTATGTGGGAAGGTTGTATGCAAAATAACCATAGGACAACCACGCTCTCACCAAGCTCTAAGAAACATATGGCTCTCAGAACGTTATGTGCTCGCTGGGCCCTTTATTAGATTATATGGGTGCTTCCAATAGCACAAACAAGGAGGGTTCATAATAATAACACACTCTCAAGGACAACGCCAGCTTTACGGTCTCTCTGAGCTTCATGTATCTGTTTTCATATTGCTTTTGTATGATCTTTTTTCCCTTATCTAATCAGATTAGAAAGACACCCTGAGTGCTGTGTCCAGAGATCTTCAGGAGCAGAGGAAAGAATGATATTATATTAAAATAGGAGATAAGTATAAAATGATACAGTTATCGGGATGCACCTTTGTTCAGGATATTGTCACAGACATATTGTCACAGACATATTGTCACACACATGACAAGAACACTCCTACCTTTATATTTTCAAGTAACTTTAGTCAGATCATGGGACTTAAACTGAGCAAATGTCATAGACTCCTCAGGGATATCAAGATGTCCCAGCATGTAGACAAAGTGGAGAACATGCCCTATAAATCCACACTTTTCCCCTAAAAGCATCTGTTTTATTAATGGCCATCACACAGAGTGAGAAATCTATTTCTCTCTCTCTTTCTTTTCCTGACGCCATACTTACCAGTTTGTTGAAGTAGCATACTAGAGGGAATATGTCACAATTGCAGTCATGGATGCCAACAAAGATTTGTAATATATCCCATAATTCTATAAAAGTGTAATGATGGCCTAGTGTGTCAGTGCATCCTAGATCAAAGACAAAGTCGACCTCTCATCACCTTTTCTTTTTTCTTTCCTCTTCATTGAAAGGACAAGATGTGACGTGCTGGCTCTGTATCTGTCACAGTCTCTGATCCACTGCCTCCCCTCTTATCTTCTCTTTTGGTGTGGTAACATCATCTCCCTTCATTATGCATGGACTCACAGCCTACATCCCAAACCAGGGTTCTCATCCCTCGCCAAAATCAGCAACATCCAAGCCATTCACGCGCACGGACGCACATTTACACAGACATACACAAATGGACTCAGGAACATTCATCTGTCAGGCCCCCTTTTCTCAATCTCCTGAGGAAATTTGTGAAATATGAATTAATATTTTTTTCTCCTTCTCCTAGCCTGTCATCGTTCCCTTTCTCACTCTTGCTATTTAGTTCTCTGTGAACTCTGAAGCATTTATTTGGGCTGCAATTTCTGAGGCTGGTAACTCTAATGAACTTATCCTCTGCAGCAGAGGTAACTCTGGGTCTTCCTTTCCTGTGGTGGTTTTCCAGATTGACTGACCTTCATGTCTTAAAGTAATGATTGACTGTCATCTGTATTTGCTTATTTGAGCTGTTCTTGCCATAATATCGACTTGGTCTTTTACCAAATAGGGCTATCTTCTGTATACCACCCCTACCTTGTCCTAACACAACTGATTGTCTCAAACGCATTAAGAAGGCAAGGCACACCTTCTTAATTGAAATGCATTCCAGTTGACTGCTACAAATGATTATACTGTATGTGTCATGCCCTGATCGGTTTCACCTGTCCTTGTGCTTGTCTCCACCCCCTCCAGGTGTCGCCCATATTCCCCATTATCCCGTGTACTTATACCTGTGTTTTCTGTTTGTCTGTTGCCAGTTAGTCTAGTTTGTCAAGCTTACCAGCGTTCGTCCTGTCAGCTCCTGTCTTTTCCCAGCCTCTCTTTTTCTCGTCCTCGTGGTTTTTGACCCTTGCCTGTCCGGACCCTGTACCTGCCCGCCTGACCACTCTGCCTGACCCTGACCCTGAGCCTGCCTGCACCTTTGCTCCTACTCTGGATTATCCACCCCTGCCTGCTTTGACCTGTTGTTTGCCTGCCCCTGTTGTCACAATAAACATTGTTACTTCACACAGTCTGCACTTGGGTCTTACCTTGATAGTATGTATAGATAGATGACTACATTACCTGTGGAGTGGCGTCCCAGTTTGAGCATGCGCAGGGACCTCATGAGCCTGAGCACCTGCACCACGCGGCCCATGTTCTCCAGCTCTGTAGAGCCACCGTGCAGACTCTCAACTGCCAGAGTCACATAGAAGGGGAGGATGGCTAGCAGGTCGATCACATTGGGAATGCTACGGGTGAAGCGGCACTTGTCGCGTACACAGACGAAGCGTAGCACCAGCTCGCCAGTGAACCACACCACGCACACATATTCCAGTGCATCCACGAAGAAAGGTGTACCCCCGTCACTGCCCCCACTCTCGTCACCGATCCCGTTCCCACCCACATCCCCCAGGTCCAGCGAGATGAGCACAATGTTGACAATGGATACCGCCACGAAGATGATTGACAGCGTGCCGAAGGCGCGTGCCGCTCGTGAAGACTCTGGCTTCTCCAGCAGGTCCCACAGGCGCCGGCGGAGATCTGGGCATGCGGCGTCGTTGAAGTCTTCGTCCTGGCTTTCGTCAGCCTCAGCCTCGTTCCGCACGTCCAGGCTCTCCTTGAGCTCCTTGCGGCGGTAGTAGCGTCCCCGGCAGCAGGGATCGATGCAGAGCTCGTCGATGCCCCAGTACTCAATCTCCTGGAAGAAGGAGAGCACGCAAAGCTCCTCCCTGACATGCAGGTGGCCTGTGCGGTAGAAGTTTATCACATACTGGAAGGTCTGTGAGCTGCGGTCGAAGAAGAACTCATTCTCCAGGAAGTCAGTGTCATCGCAGAGCTCCAGGGCAGAGTCCCGTGTGGACAGGGCCAGCTTGCCCAGCCGGGTTTCTGGGTGGGATGCCAGCAGCTCCTGGGAGAGAACGTAGCGGCTGCCACCCACATTGATGGTGAAGAAGTCCAGTGGGTCGCCACAGACAAGAGGGGGCTCGCTGTAGAAGACGCTGGAGTCTATGGACAGGAGGGAGGTGCTGTCCCCGTAGAACTCAGCTGGGCTGGATGAGCTGCTCATCATGGCGGGCACAGGCCTGCCTGGGGTGGATGGGAAAATCTGAAGGGCACCAGGAGTGCAGTTGGGTATCAAGGAAAAGGTAAAACACTGAGGTCAACAGTTGTTCAGGTTCAAAGTAGTGACTGGCACCAAAGCCAATTAAGACCACCTAGAGAACAGTTAACATGTAAATCAGAATCTTCATAATAATTCCAAGAGGAATTCTCTACTCTGTCCCTGCTTGTTCCATCCCCTGTGTAGCCTATTAGCCATGTGGCAAGGGAATACATTTTACTGCTTGGCTAGAAGCAGCCATTAGTTATCCCTAATCCTCAGTTAAACTCCTTCTGCTCCCTGAATGAAGGAATCCACATTTCATTGGCTGCTCCTACCAAGAGCATCGTGTCTGACATCAGATGAGTGAGAGGGGGAGAGAGAGCGCGAGAGAGAAAGAGAGGGGAGCGAGAGAGAGGGAAAGACAGGGAAAGAACCTCTGGCCGTGTCCTACTTATTCAAAGCTCTTTGTAGAGATTTAAATATTTTAGCTGGCCTACCTAATTAATACAACTAATATTCCTATTCCCGTAATCATTAATTCCCTTTGTTAAGTCTATCTGCTATCTAACAACCTTATGGTGGTAATTAAGTCGCACATATTTAAAAGATAAATCCTGAAAAATGGATATCAGAGCAGTTGATCTGTCGGCAAGAACACAGACACTGTAGAATGTGCTCACCTGTCATGACTGAAAGGAACTACCATATAGTGAAAACATGCTCTGTGTGTAAAAGTGTTGAAGGATGATGATGATTTTCCTCCATTTTAAGTGAGAGGAGGAAGATAATACCTATGCTATACCAATTGATATTGTAACAAATCCAAAAGGGGCATGTAATGAACACGAGGGGACAGAGAACTGGTTTCAAGCCCAGGGCGCAGCAGGTGTTTATTGTAAAGGACCACAGGAGGAGGCAGGTAGCTGGGTCCAGGGGCAGGCAGAAGGTCATACACAGGGTGTCCAACAAGGCAACAGTACAGGCAGGGAAAAGGCTAGTAACGTAGTCCGGGAGATCAGGCAATAGGTTGATAACAGGAAATCCGATAGGCTAAGGTACAGGCAGGGAATAGGCAAAAGGCGTCGTTAGTGAGGCAGGCAAAAACTATCATACACGGGAGGAGTAAATCGCGGGAAAACCAGCGCTCCGAAAGACGTGTGTCACAAAACAAACAATACCTCACAGTGATGGGGTGCAAAGAACTGAACTGAACTAAATAGTGTGTGATAATGACATACAGGTGACTAGAATTCATGTGATTGGGATGTGGAGAGTGAGCTGCGTTCAGGGGATCTAGGTGTTTGAGAGTGTGAGCTGGAAAGTGGGCTGGAATGTGAGCTGCGTTCAGGGGATCTACGTGTTTGAGGGTGTGAGTTGGAAGCAGACGTTACAGGGCAAAATGTAAATTGCAATTTAAATCAAAAACGTATATGATCCTACCAAACAAGTTACTGAGTATGGAGATATTCTGATTATGTTAACTCTACATGTTTCTACTGTCTCTAAATGGCTGTGTGAGCAAATACACATATAATGAGAAAATAAAATAAGACGCCAGAATCATGAGTAAATTGGATTTTCATGCAGACAATCACATTAACGAATATGGTCATTGCAGAAGATATTTGATGAGCATACATGAGCAGACTGTATCACAACTGGCCGCGATTGGTGCCATAGGGCGGCGCACAATTGGCCCAGCGTCGTCTGAGTTTGGCCGGTGTAGGCCGTCATTGTAAATAATAATTTGTTCTTATTAACTGACTTGCCTAGTTAAAAAAAAATACATGACAGAAAAGGCAGGATAAATGGGGGTGTCTAGACAATAACATTGTAAAATGGCATCCTATTACACAATACCTACAACAACATTATATTACTGGCTCAACATCATAATGAAAACGAAATGTACTCATGTTTTTCATTTCACTTGCAAATAAAATAACTACGTACATTTTGTAAGCCTAGTGGGTGAGCAGTTTGGATTATGTAATAACAGAGCACCACATGTGTTTCGAATGAAAAATAGCTGTAGATATTCTGGTTATTATATAAATCATGAATAAATATGCAATATACAAGTTGCTGTCAATTATTTATTACATTGAAATAAAGTATTAATACGTTTTGCATTAAATAGTTATTTGTTGTCAGAGAAATTAGGTTACTGGAATGAACCATCTCTGAAAGATTAGGCTGTACTGTATCAAGTGGACCACCAAACTACAGTAGTAGTCACGAAACTAGCCCGACTAATATCATTTAGCCAATTTAACAACTTAAGGGGAAAAAGATTGGTCTTACCTGGCTATATATCGAGAGTTTTCATCTTGATAAAAGGGATGGTTGAGTTTTCCATCCTCTCCATTAGCCAAGTTCTTTTTTATACTCTGCGTAAAACAGTCAGTTATGTGTTTTGACACTAGTGTTGGTCATGATTCTTATCTTCTTGCGAGCAGAAGTGAAAAAGAGCGCCAGTTACTCGAAGAAAACATGACAAAACTCCGTGCGTTTCAGACAGCTCTATGACCTCAGATGCGCACCGCGCACTAGACCATCTTGGCTCTGTCCTTGCTATCGTGGATCTTTGGACGTCCTTATCCCTTTAAAGTTGAAATCAAAAATGGTTTAAGGTTAGGGTTAGGTAAGGGTTATGGTTAATGGTAGGGGTTAATGTTATGGTATGGAGGTCCCAATGATTCCGGATTGTTCTAACCCTTTTGGCTCGCGGTGCTTTTTCAAAATGTTGAGTAGCAACGCAAGGAGTGGCGTTAGGAGCGAACTGTTTTTCTGAATATAGCGCATGCAAATGTCTTATGATGGATCTTTAAAAATCCAATATAGCCTATTCATATTAGAAACCATGAAAATAAATATTTAATATGAGTTTTGAACGCGGGCTCATCATTAATGATATTACGTTATACAGATGGATATTTCCAGAGAAATGGCATTTTAGACAATTTCACAAAATTGTTCCAGTAAAAAAGGTTCCAAGAGTGTGCAGGGCAAAGGGTGGCTACTTTGAAGAATATCACTTATAAAATATATAAAATGTGATATAATATAAAATATACACTGCTCAAAAAAATAAAGGGAACACTTAAACAACACAATGTAACTCCAAGTCAATCACACTTCTGTGAAATCAAACTGTCCATTTAGGAAGCAACACTGATTGACAATAATTTTCACATGCTGTTGTGCAAATGGAATAGACAAAAGGTGGAAATTATAGGCAATTAGCAAGACACCCCCAATAAAGGAGTGGTTCTGCAGGTGGTGACCACAGACCACTTCTCAGTTCCTATGCTTCCTGGCTGATGTTTTGGTCACTTTTGAATGCTGGCGGTGCTTTCACTCTAGTGGTAGCATGAGACGGAGTCTACAACCCACACAAGTGGCTCAGGTAGTGCAGCTCATCCAGGATGGCACATCAATGTGAGCTGTGGCAAGAAGGTTTGCTGTGTCTGTCAGCGTAGTGTCCAGAGCATGGAGGCGCTACCAGGAGACAGGCCAGTACATCAGGAGACGTGGAGGAGGCCGTAGGAGGGCAACAACCCAGCAGCAGGACCGCTACCTCCGCCTTTGTGCAAGGAGGTGCAGGAGGAGCACTGCCAGAGCCCTGCAAAATGACCTCCAGCAGGCCACAAATGTGCATGTGTCTGCTCAAACGGTCAGAAACAGACTCCATGAGGGTGGTATGAGGGCCTGACGTCCACAGGTGGGGGTTGTGCTTACAGCCCAACACCGTGCAGGACGTTTGGCATTTGCCAGAGAACACCAAGATTGGCAAATTCGCCACTGGCGCCCTGTGCTCTTCACAGATGAAAGCAGGTTCACACGCACATGTGACAGACGTGATAGAGTCTGGAGACACCGTGGAGAACGTTCTGCTGCATGCAACATCCTCCAGCATGACCGATTTGGCGGTGGGTCAGTCATGGTGTGGGGTGGCATTTCTTTGGGGGGCCGCACAGCCCTCCATGTGCTCGCCAGAGGTAGCCTGACTGCCATTAGGTACCGAGATGAGATCCTCAGACCCCTTGTGAGACCATATGCTGGTGCGGTTGGCCCTGGGTTCTTTCTAATGCAAGACAATGCTAGACCTCATGTGGCTGGAGTGTGTCAGCAGTTCCTGCAAGAGGAAGGCATTGATGCTATGGACTGGCCCGCCTGTTCCCCAGACCTGAATCCAATTGAGCACATCTGGGACAACATGTCTCGCTCCATCCACCAACGCCACGTTGCACCACAGACTGTCCAGGAGTTGGCGGATGCTTTAGTCCAGGTCTGGGAGGAGATCCCTCAGGAGACTATCCTCCACCTCATCAGGAGCATGCCCAGGCGTTGTAGGGAGGTCATACAGGCACGTGGAGGCCACACACACTACTGAGCCTCATTTTGACTTGTTTTAAGGACATTACATCAAAGTTGGATCAGCCTGTAGTGTGGTTTTCCACTTTAATTTTGAGTGTGACTCCAAATCCAGACCTCCATGGGTTGATAAATTTGATTTCCATTGATAATTTTTGTGTGATTTTGTAGTCAGCACATTCAACTATGTAAAGAAAAAAGTATTTAATAAGAATGTTTCATTCATTCAGATCTAGGATGTGTTATTTTAGTGTTCCCTTTATTTTTTTGAGCAGTGTATATATAATATATAGATTTTCTATCTGCAACACATTTTTTTGTCCATTCAAGCATGTCCCTGAAAAGGGGCTCATCTACATGCACCATTGTTAACATCAGCTCATATGCATTTGCAAAAGTCCCCCAATCATTTGCTTTGAATCGGACAGAGCCAGGGATCCTCAATTAAATTTTCCCCCGCCATTTCAGTTCTTTAATGATATTTATTTTCCTTCCTTGTTTTATGAGAGGAAGCCAAGGAAGAGGAGAAACGTCAAAGTAATTTTTGTAGGATTTTGGTGCTTAAAATATCCACATCTATTTGTACAGATCCAGGACACTATTTTCAAAGGTAGGTTCATGAATTCCCATTTCGTCTCTACTTGTCACAGTTCACCTTCCGTTGACCCCAGAGAGCCCTCGGATCTTTTCTTCACTTCCCATGGCAATTATGGAAGCGTTGCGACAGGCTTTGTCTGCTGTGACTGCACCTCCACAGCTCTCCAGACATGCAATTACTGTCCATATATAGGTGGTCGTTTCTCATATTGTTCACCCATGTGCATGGAAAGAAAATTTATAAAATAGGATATAATGGGTCCTATGTGACATGCAGGACATCAGGATCCAGGTTTATCTGTTCAGTGTCTACCAAAAATGATAGTTTCAAGTTCATATGGCTACAGAGTTAATAAACTCAGCAAAGAAATGTCCCTTTTTCAGGACACTGTCTTTCAAAGATAATTCGTAAAAATCTAAATAACTTCATTGTAAAGGGTTTAAACACTGTTCCCATGCTTGTTCAATGAACCATAAACAATTAATGAACATGCACCTGTGGAACGGTCATTAAGACACTAACAGCTTACAGACGGTAGGCAATTAAGGTCACAGTTAAGAAAACCTAGGACACTAGAGGCCTTTCTACTGACTCTGAAAAACACCAAAAGAAAGATGCCCAGGGTCCCTGCTCATTTGCGTGAACGTGCCTTAGGCATGCTGCAAGGATGCATGAGGACTGCAGATGTGGCCAGGGCAATAAATTGCAATGTCCGTACTGTGAGACGCCTAAGACAGCACTAAAGGGAGACAGGACAGACAGCTGATCGTCCTTGCAGTGAAAGACCACATGTAACAACACCTGCACAGGTTCGGTACATCCGAACATCACACCTGCGGGACAGGTACAGGATGTCAACAACAACTGCCCGAGTTACACCAGGAACGCACAATCCCTCCATCAGTGCTCAGACTGTCCGCAATAGGCTGAGAGAGGTTGGACAGAGGGCTTGTAGGCCTGTTGTAAGGCAGGTCCTCAGCAGACATCACCGGCAACAACGTCGCCTATGGGCACAAACCCACCGTCGCTGGACCAGACAGGACTGGCAAAAAGTGGTTTTGTCGCGGGTTTGTCTCACCAGGGGTGATGGTCGGATTCGCGTTTATCGTTGAAGGAATGAGCGTTACACCGAGGCCTGTACTCTGGAGCGGGATCGATTTGGAGGTGGAGGGTCACAGCATCATCGGACTGAGCTTGTTGTCATTGCAGGCAATCTCAACGCTGTGCGTTACAGGGAAGACATCCTCCTCCCTCATGTGGTACCCTTCCTGCAGGCTCATCCTGACATGACCCTCCAGTATGACAATGCCACCAGCCATACTGCTCATTCTGTGTGTGATTTCCTGCAAGACAGGAATGTCAGTGTTCTGCCATGGCCGGTGAAGAGCCCGGATATCAATCCCATTGAGCACATCTGGGACCTGTTGGATCGGAGGGTGAGGGCTAGGGCCATTCCCCCCAGAAATGTCCGGGAACTTGCAGGTGCTTTGGTGGAAGAGTGGGATAACATCTCACAGCAAGAACTGGCAAATCTGGTGCAGTCCGTGAGGAGGAGATGCACCACAGTACTTAATGCAGCTGGTGGCCACACCAGATACTGACTGTTACTTTTGATTTTGACCCCCCCCCCCTTTGTTCAGGGACACATTATTCCATTTATGTTAGTCACATGTCTGTGGAACTTGTTCAGTTTATGTCTCAGTTGTTGAATCTTGTTATGTTCATACAAATATTTACACGTTAAGTTTGCTGAAAATAAACGCAATTGACAGTGAGAGGACGTTTATTTTTTGCTGAGTTTATATCAATAGTATATTATTGTGCTATTGAGTCTTTTTAATTTATCTGCAGTCCAACTAACATTTATCTAAGCAATTTGGGGGCAGTTTCCAGAGGCACTGTAATGTGTGTACCATTTCTCCCATTGAAAAGTTACTTGGCACCATCTGCTGTTCATGAGAGGTATCACCAACAGGGGCGCCGCCAGGGATTTTGGGCCCCATGAAAAGATATCACATTGGGACCCACCACTACAGGCCACACCAACCCTGCGCAATTGCTGTAACCACACACCTTCAGAACCCAATCAAGCCATTCAAAGCTTTAAATAACTCTACCTTTGCAGGCTTGCAACTCTCTTGTATTCCAATATTTACTGTACGATATATACTGACAGTGAGCTGTGAAAATATAACACTGTGCAGACATGCATGCAACATTCTGCATACAGTGGAATTCACTATTTGATCCAAGACTGATACCCTCTATAAGAAATGTGCTAAAGGCCATCTTTTACAGTCTAAATTACATTTTAATGGTACAATTCTTGAATGGAAAATTCTCTTAACATTAATGAATAACTTAAAATAAATAACTTAAATATACATTAACCTATTCAACTACAATAAATTAACATTATCATCTATAGAATGATATAACAAATAAAATAATAAAATCAGCAGCAGATTGTTGAAATAAGTATACATACCAACTAGAAAATAAGCTGCTGTAAAAGTGGAAACTGAAAATGGAAAACAAAATGGAAATGAAAAGGCCTGATGGTGGTGCTAGAGGAAAGGTCAAGTGGTCACCAAATCAATAGGTTTCTTTCACTTGGTCTTGATTGTGCACAACAAATTGTATGACAATCCAGCCATTACTTTGAGATACATCCTGTTCTGTCTTGTTCTCAGTCTGTGGGCATCATGTGTGTAGTGATCCAATATCCATAGCCATGCCATTTAACAGTTATCACTGTCCCTTGCTCAGCCTTACTCACCAAGAGCCCAGTGCCGGGCCTTCTTGCTAGCAAAGTCACTGATCAAGTCTTGAAGTCCAGCTTTCTAGCTAACAGACTTTCAATGGACAGCATGGCAAGACTGCAAAGCTTGTCCTGGGACATAGTGGACCTCAAATAGTTTATCAGTTTTAGCTTACTGAAAGCTCTCTCGCCATTAGCAACAGTCACAGGCAGTGTGCAAAATATATTTAAAGCAATGCACACTTCTCCAAAAATGCTTTGCAGCTGCATCTTCCAAATTGCATTCAGGAGACCAAGAGGGGACAAGTTAGGGGGGAAAGTGGCAGCATATACAGTGTTCAGGTGTCTTACTTCATTTTGAAACTCAGATGTAAGATCTCTGGAATACTGTACTTCATAAATCTGTGGTTGGCACACAGAAGGGACTTTATCCTCACTAAACTGCCAAACTTTCAGAACAGCAGAGAATTCTTCTACAATTTTTTCAGTGGTGTGGAACCTAGTGTCAAAGTCACTTATGATGTTGCCATAGCAGTAAAAAAAACACTGTGTTCCGAAACAGCGTTGCTACACTGTCCTGAGCTGTCTCCTCTTGAGAGGTCTCCTCGTGGAATCTCTTCCTTTTCCTCTGGCGGCTGTGTTCCTTGCTAAATTGAGGTGCAACATCCATTTGCGTAGAAATCAGTGTTGCCTCAGACAGCAGAGACTCCCATCCATCTCTAAGAGCCTGCATCTCTTCCTTTAAGGCTCTGATATTGGCTGCCTCTGTGTCATCAGAGATTTTTCCTGTCGTCAATGCATTGCAGTACCTGCAATTATGCCAATTGACATGTCATTCAACACAATGCTGCCCATCTCCTTCAGTTGGGAGTCGGGCTGGTTCAGGGGTATGGGGATGGGGAGACAGGGCTGCTGAGCCTGAAGCTGCATCTGTTGGGCCTGGCACCAGGCAGGGGCAAGTGATTTAGTATGAATAGCTTGCTAAAAGTTTGCCTGCATTGATTATATGTCGGCTAAAACATCTCTGTATGTTTACTTTTTAACAAAAACAAGAAAATTAAAAGAAACCGCAAGTTTTATTAGTACATTGTAAATCAAATATTATATTAATGACAATAGGTTAATAATTTAATATAGAATTTATTTTACCTAATGTTCAACAAAAAAAATTAGGGCCCCTCAGTCACAGGCCCTTAGAATCATCCAACCCACCCCCTCCCCATATGGCACCCCCGATCACCAAGATTAATATTGTGATAGGTCCATTTTATTTTATACACAACATCAATCATTTTGTATTATTCATTCATTTAAACAAATAATTAGTCCCAAATGGGTGGTATCATTTACAAAAAATAAGAGATATTTTAGAGTAATATCTAACTCACACCTCCAGAGAGTATGGACCAGACAGTGATCAGAATTTTGAGCTCCTCAATTCAGTTGGTTTCTCCTCCTCATCAAGTCCGTTTTCAATAGTCCCGCTCTCTGATGTTCTAAGATCAACAAGTAAAAATCAATAAGTATGGTGCTTGTGTAACAGTATAACTTTAAACCGTCCCCTCGCCCCGACACGGGCGCGAACCAGGGACCCTCTGCACACATCAACAACAGTCACCCACGAAGCGTCGTTACCCATCGCTCCACAAAAGCCGCGGCCCTTGCAGAGCAAGGTGCAACCCTACTTCTAGGTTTCAGAGCAAGTGACGTAACTGATTGAAATGCTACTAGCGCGTACCCGCTAACTAGCTAGCCATTTCACATCCGTTACACTTGCTTCAATTCACATACTTCACAATTCAAATATAGACAGCTAAAATGTCGAAAACAGAGGGGTTACTCACATTGTCTTCTCCACGAGTGGGTCTATGTAGTCTTGGAGCTCAGTGTTGAGGGTCTCTGGCAGTAGAAAGCACAGCCCCCCGCCGATGAAGGGCAGGAGGCCACAGATGAGCATGGGCAGGGCCTGGTGGTACACCTCTAGCAGATGCATCAGAGGGGCCAGGATGCCCGCCCCACGGGCACACATGGAGTTCAGACCCACACCATTCTGTCTGCAAGGAAGACATGAAGAAGGACATTGCAATAAATGTATCCAAAAGTGGATGAGGAGAAAATTGGACATGTATACACAGTATGAAGAATGAGGATATTATTCTGCTGTAATAAACAGTATACATTGGGAATGTAACTAACCTTACAACGGTGGGATAGAGCTCAGCAGTATATACATAGACAATAGTGAAGGAGGCTGCTATAGCAAACTTTCCAGTCACTGCAATGACTGTCACCAATACTGGAAGGTCTAAGGGTCAAAATAAGACAGAAATAAGTACCACCAACAGGTATGTTTCAGAATATAACGCCAACTACACCAAGTTCAGGGAAATTTGACAAAGATAAAACATTTGAATGCTACACACTATAAACCCAGATAGGGTAGATGGTTGAGCATTTGCATAACTGGAAACAGCCTTCGGTAGTCACCTTCAGGAATAGCAAGAATTAGGAGACAAGCTGCTCCACCAAAGAAGAGAGTGCCTGCCTGACAGAGCCTCCTGCCCAGGCGCTCCAGGAGGGTGTAGCAGCCCAGGCGAGAAAGAATCTCTGCCAGGCCAAAGATAAACTGGGTCAGGTAGATGTCCAGGCCAAAATGGCCCACGTTAAGACTCACGCCGAAGTAGACCAGGCTGGTCACAAACCTGCCCCAAGGGAGAGTGGAAAAAACAGCTTGTAAAAACAAGATGGGGCATGAAGAAATGCACGCCATGAAGGAATGGACTACAATTGTTGTGAATTAATGCATTTAAACAGTATTTTGAATATTGATCATAACAGATGTTAAGTTTGTATTTAGCTAAGTCATTGGTCACACAAACCAGATGTAGCTCATGGTGAGAGCACGTTTCCTCAGGTTGGGTATCTTGAAGAGGTCCATCATACTGCCCGTTGTAGACGTGTTCTCAGCCTCCAGCTAGAAGAAGATGCAACTAAATAATCTATACCACAAATGCAACTTCATATTATATATATATATATATATATATTTTACATGTTTACATTCTGTATCCCCAAAGTAAATTTATTCCAGTAAGGATGGTTAAATCACCATGTCGAGTAATGACTGGGGGACCTCTCTCCTGTTGACCGCAGCTGCCCTCTGGAGCTCCTGCCTGGCCTCATTCTGCCTGCCTTGAGTTAGTAGCCAACGGGCCGACTCTGGGAGAATCCTAGCGCGTACACACCCACACAATATTGGTCTACAAATCCCCAAAAATGTGTGGTCATCCAAATATCCCTTCCAAAGAGGTAACTACACAATACATAAATAAGCCTTTGCTTTGATGAGAGGACAAACTCATCCACATAAAAATCAAACCTTACATCAGTATCTGGGGGCAATTTAATCGTTCCTTCCCTCCACCCGCTGCCCACGCACAAGCCACCATAAGGTATGAAGGTCAGGCTCACCATAAGGTATGAAGGTCAGGCTCACCAGAAGGTATGAAGGTCAGGCTCACCAGAAGGTATGAAGGTCAGGCTCACCAGAAGGTATGAAGGTCAGGCTCACCAGAAGGTATGAAATTCAGGCTCACCAGAAGTAGACAGCCAGTAGGAGGACGGGGCTGGAAAGCACCAGCTGCAGGGCCCTCCAGTTGCGGACCCCGTAGGCAATCCACGGCAGCAACATCAGCCCCACGGCATAGAAACATTGTGAGATGATGGTGAAGAGGGCCCGCTTAGATGTACTGGTCCACTCAGCCCCTTCCAAATAGGAAAATAACTATCACACACTACAATGGTTTGGGGCTGTCAGCTCACCCAATAGTCAAACACTGTTTGATGATTGTAGACAGTACAAGGTGTTATATTTTGGCTAATTGAGATTAGAGATTGGAGTTTATGTGGTAAGAGACAACCTGGGAGTATTGCCCCACCTAGCACAAATGTGTTCATGGCAATGCCTGATATTGTCATGCCGACCACGAACCGAAGGCTAATGTAGACATAGATGTTGGGGGAGAAGGCAGCGGCCACTCCAAACAGCAATTGGAAGAGCAGGGAAACGAGGATGGCGAAGCGACGACCAAACCTGCGGGGGTATTTCACATTTTTGGGGTGACCTCTTCACTAAACTTGTGACAATTTAAAAAGTGGGTTGTGTGTTTTACCTGTCTGCCATAGGTCCAAACACCAGGGACCCTATTAGGAGGCCGGTCATGTAGATGGACTGTGATGCGTCACTCACACCTTTGTTGTCACACACCAGGTTAAACTGATGAGAAGGAAAGGAAAGAGGAGAGAATTTAGTTGCCTTTGATGATAAGGAAATGGATTGCTTCTTTTCATAATAAAAGCAACATACACTGCTCAAAAAAATAAAGGGAACACTTAAACAACACAATGTAACTCCAAGTCAATCACACTTCTGTGAAATCAAACTGTCCACTTAGGAAGCAACACTGATTGACAATAAATTTCACTTGCTGTTGTGCAAATGGAATAGACAAAAGGTGGAAATTATAGGCAATTAGCAAGACACCCCCAATAAAGGAATGGTTCTGCAGGTGGTGACCACAGACCACTTCTCAGTTCCTATGCTTCCTGGCTGATGTTTTGGTCACTTTTGAATGCTGGCGGTGCTTTCACTCTAGTGGTAGCATGAGACGGAGTCTACAACCCACACAAGTGGCTCAGGTAGTGCAGTTCATCCAGGATGGCACATCAATGCGAGCTGTGGCAAAAAGGTTTGCTGTGTCTGTCAGCGTAGTGTCCAGAGCATGGAGGCGCTACCAGGAGACAGGCCAGTACATCAGGAGACGTGGAGGAGGCCGTAGGAGGGCAACAACCCAGCAGCAGGACCGCTACCTCCGCCTTTGTGCAAGGAGGTGCACTGCCAGAGCCCTGCAAAATGACCTCCAGCAGGCCACAAATGTGCATGTGTCAGCATATGGTCTCACAAGGGGTCTGGGGATCTCATCTCGGTACCTAATGGCAGTCAGGCTACCTCTGGCGAGCACATGGAGGGCTGTGCGGCCCCACAAAGAAATGCCACCCCACACCATGACTGACCCACCGCCAAACCGGTCATGCTGGAGGATGTTGCAGGCAGCAGAACGTTCTCCACGGCGTCTCCAGACTCTGTCACGTCTGTCACATGTGCTCATGTGCTCAGTGTGAACCTGCTTTCATCTGTGAAGAGCACAGGGCACCAGTGGCGAATTTGCCAATCTTGGTGTTCTCTGGCAAATGCCAAACGTCCTGCACGGTGTTGGGCTGTAAGCACAACCCCCACCTGTGGACGTCGGGCCCTCATACCACCCTCATGGAGTCTGTTTCTGACCGTTTGAGCAGACACATGCACATTTGTGGCCTGCTGGAGGTCATTTTGCAGGGCTCTGGCAGTGCACCTCCTTGCACAAAGGCGGAGGTAGCGGTCCTGCTGCTGGGTTGTTGCCCTCCTACGGCCTCCTCCACGTCTCCTGATGTACTGGCCTGTCTCCTGGTAGCGCCTCCATGCTCTGGACACTACGCTGACAGACACAGCAAACCTTTTTGCCACAGCTCGCATTGACGTGCCATCCTGGATGAGCTGCACTACCTGAGCCACTTGTGTGGGTTGTAGACTCCGTCTCATGCTACCACTAGAGTGAGAGCACCGCCAGCATTCAAAAGTGACCAAAACATCAGCTAGGAAGCATAGGAACTGAGAAGTGGTCTGTGGTCACCACCTGCAGAACCATTCCTTTATTGGGGGTGTCTTGCTAATTGCCTATAATTTCCACCTTTTGTCTATTCCATTTGCACAACAGCATGTGAAATTTATTGTCAATCAGTGTTGCTTCCTAAGTGGACAGTTTGATTTCACAGAAGTGTGATTGACTTGGAGTTACACTGTGTTGTTTAAGTGTTCCCTTTATTTTTTTGAGCAGTGTATATGCCTAATCTCACAATATATCAGATACAGTGCACTCAGAAAGTATTCAGACCCTTTGACTTTTTCCCAAAAATTTTACGTTACAACCTTATTCTAAAATGGATTAAATCGTTTTTTCCCCCCTCATCAATCTACACACAATACCCCATAATGACGAAGCAAAACAGGTTTTTATAAAAATACATAACTGAAATATCACATCTACATAAGTATTCAGACCCATTACTCAGTACTTTGTTGAAGCACCTTAGGCAGCGATTACAGCCTCGAGTCTTCTTGGGGATGACGCTACAAGCTTGGCACAGCTGTATTTTCTCCCATTCTTCTCTGCAGATCCTCTCAAGCTCTGTCAGGTTGGGATGGGATGCACAGCTATTTTCAGGTCTCTCCAGAGATGTTAGATCAGGTTCAAGTCCGGGCTCTGACTGGGACCTCTCAAGGCCATTCAGAGACTTGTCCCGAAGCCACTCCTGCGTTGTCTTGGCTGTGTGCTTAGGGTCATTGTCCTGTTGGAAGGTGAACCTTCACCCCAGTATGAGGTCACGCGCGCTCTGGAGCAGGTTTTCATCAAGGAACTCTCTGTACTTTGCTCTGTTCAGCTTCCCTCGATCCTGACCAGTCTCGTAGTCCCTGCCGCTGAAAAACATCCCCAAAACAGGATGCTAACACCACCATGCTTCACCGTCGGGATGGTGCCAGGTTTCCTCCAGATGTGACGCTTGGCATTCAGGCCAAAGAGTTCAATCTTGGTTTCAGACTAGAGAATCTTGTTTCTCATGGTCTGAGAGTCTTTAGGTGCCTTTTGGCAAACTCCAAGCAGGCTGTCATGCCTTTTACTGAGGAGTGGCTTCCATCTGGCCACTCTACCATAAAGGCCTGATTGTTGGAGTGCTGCAGAGATGGTTGTCCTTCTGGAGAGATGGTTGTCCTTCTGGAAGGTTCTCCCATCTCCACAGAGGAACTCTGGAGCTCTGTCAGAGTGACCATCGGGTTCTTGGTCACCTCCCTGACCAAGGCCCTTCTCCCTCGATTGCTCAGTTTGGCCGGACTGCCAGCTCTAGGAAGAGTCTTGGTGGTTCCAAACTTCTTCCATTTAGGAATGATGGAGGCCACTGTGTTCTTAGGGACCTTCAATGCTGCAGACATTTTTTGGTAACCTTCCCCAGATCTGTGCCTCGACACAATCCTGTCTCTGCGCTCTAAGGACAATTCCTTCGACCTCATGACTTGGTTTTTGCTCTGACATGCACTGTCAACTGTGGGACCTTATATAGACCGGTGTGTGCCTTTCCAAATCATGTCCAATCAATTGAATTTACCACAGGTGGACTCCAATCAAGTTGGAGAAACATCACAAGGAATATCAATGGAAACAGGATGCATTTGAGCTCAATTTTGAGTCTCATAGCAAAGGGTCTGAATAGTTATGTAAATAAGGTATCTGTTTTTAATTTTTTATTAGAATAAAAAATTAACTGTTTTCGCTTTGTCATTATCAGGTATTGTGTGTAGATTGATGAGGATTTATCTGATTTGATCAATTTTAGAATAAGGCTGTAATGTAACAATGTGGAAAAGGTCAAGGGGTCTGAAAACTTTCCGAATGCACTGTATCTGTGGATATAAAAGTGAATAAAGGTTGAAAACAAGACCTAAGCATTGACTTCATGAACAAGTCAAGGCCATTCTTACATAACTAAGGTATAACTCTGATATACAGTTGAAGTCGGACGTTTACACACACCTTAGCCAAATACATTTAAACTCCGTTTTTCACAATTCTTGACATTTAATCCCAGTAAAAATTCCCTGTCTTAGACCAGTTAGGATCACCAAATTATTTTAAGAATGTGAACTGTCAGAATAATAGTAGAGAGAATTATTTATTTCAGCTTTTATTTTTTTCATCACATTCCCAGTGGGTCAGAAGTTTACATACACTCAATTAGTAAAACACGTTTTGGGTAGCCTTCCACAAGCTTCCCACAATAAGTTGGGTGAATTTTGGCCCATTCCTCCTGACAAAGCTGGTGTAACGGAGTCAGATTTGTAGGCCTCCTTGCTCGCACATGCTTTTTCAGTTTTGCCCACACATTTTCTATAGGATTGAGGTCAGGGCTTTGTGATGGCCACTCCAATACCTTGACTTTGTTGTCCTTAAGCCATTTTGCCACAACTTTGGAAGTATGCTTGGGGTCATTGTCCATTTGGAAGACCCATTTGCGACCAAGCTTTAACTTCCTGACTGATATCTTGAGATGTTGCTTCAATATATCCACATAATTTTCTTTCCCCATGATGCCATCTATTTTGTGAAGTGCACCAGTCCCTCCTGCAGCAAAGCACCCCCATAACATGATGCTGCCACCCCCATGCTTCACGGTTGGGATGGTGTTCTGCGGCTTGCAAGATTCACGCTTTTTCCTCCAAACATAACGATGGTCATTATGGCCAAACAGTTCTAGTTTTGTTTCATCAGACCAGAGGACATTTCTCCAAAAAGTACAATCTTTGTCCCCATGTGGTTGCAAACTGTAGTCTGGCTTTTTTATGACGGTTTTGGAGCAGTGGCTTCTTCCTTGTTGAGTGGCCTTTCAGGTTATGTCGATATAGGACTCGTTTTACTGTGGATATAGATACTTTTGTACCTGTTTCCTCCAGCATCTTCACAAGGTCCTTTGCTGTTGTTCTGTTCTGGGATTAATTTGCACTTTTCGCACCAAAGTACGTTCATCTCTAGGAGACAGAACGTGTCTCCTTCCTGAGCGGTATGATGGCTGCATGGTCCCATGGTGTTTATACTTGCATACTATTGTTTGTACAGATGAACGTGGTACCTTCAGGCATTTGGAAAATGCTCCCAAGGATGAACCAGCGTTGTGGAGGTCTACAATGTTTTTTCTCTGAGGTCTTGGCTGATTTCTTTTGATTTTCCCAAGATGTCAAGCAAAGAGGCACTGAGTTTGAAGGTAAACCTTGTAATATATCCACAGGTACACCTCCAATTGACTCAAATGATGTAAATTAGCCTAACAGAAGCTTTTAAAGTCATGACATAATTTTCTGGAATTTTTCAAGCTGTTTAAAGGCAGAGTCAACTTAGTGTATGTAAACTTCTGACCCGCTGGAATTGTGATAGTGATTTATTAGTGAAATGATTTATTAGTGAAATAATCTGTCTGTAAACAATTGTTGGAATAATGACTTGTGTCATGCACATAGTAGATGTCCTAACCGACTTGCCAAAACTATAGCTTGTGAACAAGAAATTTGTGGAGTGGTTGAAAAACGCCTTTTAATGACCTAAGTGTATGTAACGTGTATGTAAAGTGTATGACCTAAGTGTATGTAAACTTCTGAGTTCAACTTTATATACAACAAGTGCCTTCAAGGGACACAGATTTAAAACACAGAACATAGTGATTGATGTCTAAACTTTTAGGAGAAAATTAGGGACATTATGAAAACTATTGTCAAGCTGCCAAATCAAATAGCGTAAACAGAACCAAACTAACTTGGGCTATCTGCACAAAACTGAACTTCTCAACAGGTAGTGCATAGAGTTAAATAGGAGTTGGGGTAATGCAATGATTGCGCTCATCCCTACCTCTGTCACCAGAGTGGGGTTTCCTTGGGGTGTGTCGTAAACCCACCCATCTGTACAATATATGGTGCTGTTGATTCCTTGCTCTTGAATTGTTTCCAAGTCCAAGTCCACCGGTGTGAACATACGACAGCTCTCATATTCCCCAACATCATTCATTGGAAGTGTGAGATTTTTCTGTTGGTCATAGGTCAATTTGGGTCCACGGGCGAGTATCCAGTCGGTGTTGCAGTGGTGAGGAAAATTCATACCTGTGAAAACTTGGCTGAACATGTGAAAGGCCATGAATATGTTGGGTATCGATATTGCCAACAACAGGCGATTTTGAAACGCTCCAAACTCACCAACTACTGGGAGTATCTTTCCGAATGCAACCATTCTCTTCTCGCCTGGGGTCCTGCATGGAAGACATTGGAAAATGAATCCAAGAAAGCCTACCACTTTTGTAAAATAGGGGCTACCTACCTAAAACTATTAAGGATTCTTTGACCAGTGGTACCCCTTTAGGAGAACCCTTTTTGGTTCCAGGTAGAAAGGTTGGTTCCAGGTAGAAAGGTCTAGGAACCAAAAAAGGTTCTCCTACAGGGACATCCAAATGATAATTCATGGTTATATATTTTATTTAAGGTTTATTTTTGAATTGTACACATTGTCAGCTAAAAGCTGAATTGCAGCATACATACGCCTATGTAAGTAAGTAAATAAAAAAATATGATATGCAGTATACAGTACAATATTACAGTTAAGCAGCACTAAGCAGTCTCACAAAGGCATAGGGATGTTGTAATATCTGTCAATCTGAGTAGGGGGAAGGTTCAGATTGTGATTGGATCGGGTAGATCTGCCACTGAATTGGCCTTTCTTCTGAGGTAGCCATTTGTTGTAATCCTGGGATTTTGCAAGCTTCTGGGCAAAGGATCTGCAGAGATGGGTGCGACCGGACTCCAAGCCCAGGTCATTGCATGCAGGAGGTGTATGGTGCCCATGATGATTTTGTTTGAATGTCGTTGGATGTTCTCAAGTTGGTTGTGTTGGTGGGCTGTGAGACCTGGGTGCCATACTGGAGCGGCGTACTCTAGCACTAGATGGACAAAGCAGGTGTAGAATGTCAGAAGGTCTTCTGGGACGAAGATTGAAGTGGCGATGATGGTTCTTCATGAAGAGCCTTCGGTTTCCTTTTGTGGTAATGTCGGAGATGTGTATGTCCCATTTTAGGTTGGCTTGGAGTGTAACACCAAGCACTTTGGTGCTGGACACAACCTCAAGTGTGTGGCCGGAGATGTATAATGGAGGAAGGTGTCTTGATTCTATGAGGTTCGGGTCATCCACAAAGGCCTAGGAGTTGGATAGGGTACCCTCTGATTTTTATTTTATCTATGCAACCTTTATTTAACTAGGCAAGTAGGCCTACCAAAAAGGCCTTCTGTGGGGACGGGGGCTGGGATTTTTTTTAAATACACACACACATAGGACAAAACACATATCACGACAAGAGACAACACAACACTACATAAAGAGAGACCTATGACAACATAACAAGGCAGCAACACAAGACAACACAGCATGGTAGCAACACAACATGACAACAGCATGGTAGCAACACAAAACATGGTACAAACATTACTGGGCACAGACAACAGCACAAAGGGCAAGAAGGTAGAGACAACAATACATCACGCAAAGCAGTCACAACTGTCAGTAAGAGTGTCCATGATTGAGTCTTTGAATGAAGAGATTGAGATAAAACTGTCTAGTTTGAGTGTTCGTTGCAGCTCGTTCCAGTCGCTAGCTGCAGTGAACTGAAAAGAGGAGTCACCCAGGGATGTGTGTGCTTTGGGGACCTTTAACAGAATGTGACTGGCAATAGATGATATCTCAGATAGGGGGGAGTGAGGCCTAAGAGGGTTTTATGGGTCTTGTGACGGGTATACAGAGATGATCAGTTTACAGAGGAGTATAGAGTGCAGTGATGTGCAGTGATGGCCGAATGGTAAAGAACATCTAGCCGTTCGAGAGCACCCTTACCTGCGCCATTGACGTGAGCCACGAATACAATTGGACCAAGCCGTGTGCCCTGGGGGAGGCCACAGGAGAGTTCTTGGGCCTGGGATAGAGTCTCATGGGATCTTGTAACCTGGCTACAAAAGGTGTTTCATTGCAATTGCGTGATCCACAAGATCAAAGGCCTTGCAGTAGTCTGTCAGGACCCATGTGCTGGAGGTGCCTCTGGTGTCTGCTGTTCTGTACAGGCAGTGGGTGGTTGAGCGTCCCTTGAGGCAGCCAAACTGTTGTTTGGAGATGTTCTTTTGAATATCCTGTGTTGCCCATTCAGCAACAAAACCTTCACACAGAAGGGGCGTGAGCGAGATGGGCCGTAGCTGGTCAATCCTCGGTGGATCACTCTTCAGCAGGAGGACTATTGTCTCCTTCCATTGATGTGGACCCACTCCTTCAAACAGGGAGGTGTTGAAGAAGTCAGTCAGGTGGGTGGATATTGCAACAGCAACTTCCCTGATGAGTCTGCCACTGATGAGGTCAGGACCTGGGGCTTTTCTGGTTGGAACGGAGAGTAGTTTCCTGTGCATTTCCCATGGTTCAACAGTAGGGAGTGGCATAGCTGACAAAAATGCAGGTAGGTCTGACAGGTTTAGTGTAGGTAATGATGTGGTGACAGATGAAAACTTGGCATTTATAGCATTGGCAATGGCAGAATGGTTGTCTGGGTCGAGCCTGTCAACTTTGATGGAGATTTTTACTCCTGGTCAGAGATTTATTTTGATGGTACCTGCTTTTTGCTAACCATAACGAGTGTAGCATACAAGTCATAAAGAGTGTACAGTGCATCAAAGATGCAGAATTTTCTTTAAAAAGGTCAAATATGTTATTTCCAGTCACATAAATAAACCTATATTTTAACCCCAGAAAGCAACCTGGCCTTTGATTAATACACTCAGCTTATTATTACTGACCATCAAGTCGACCTAAAATAGTCAGTCTAGTGTGGGATAGAAAAAAATCACATTCTGAAAAGCACTAATATTGTGAAATAGCCCAAATGCAAGTCGTGTCATCAAGTTTATTAAGGCCTACCTTTACCAGGTGAGTCCCTTGCCTGGCCCCCGCTATTTTGCCTGCGCAACAGGGTAAAGGTGGTAGCAGCACAAAGTACTGTACAGTGTAGTTAACTGATGAATTGACGTGCCAAAATGTTAACTCTTGAGGGAGTTCTATTATCCTGAGCCGCGTAGCAACGGTCAATGGCCCGTGACGCGAACGGGCAAAAGTGGTGAGGGATGAGCGCCAGTTTCAACTCGAACAGTAATCTGCGCCAATAGATCATGTTGTCAACAAGGTAGCATGATGCATCGTCCAGAAACATAAACACATCTATTTTCCATAAAATATGTATTCGAATTTTCAAACAATTTTTCAGTGGGAAGGCAGATAAAGCGTTTTTATCAAAAACAATCAATTTTGCATGTAAAAAACAACACAATGTACTCATTACTCCATGTGCTTATGGCCGGTTCAAAACAACTGTGAAATCGGAAAAAAAATACAAGGTCGAATCATGACGTCAGTGATATTCAAATCGGAAAGTCTGAGCTCTTGAAAGAGGTCCGAGTTCCCGAGTTGGAATTCTGAGTTGGCTGACCATTCAAATGATTTTCCCCAGTTAGAGTGCGTTTTTTTCGCTCCGAGTAACCAGTTCTTTTTAACGCGCATTTGTAGCCGACTTCGCTGCGGACTTTGACGGGTCACCCGGCTGACGCCCGGGAGGCAGCTCAGTTCCAAAGCGAATGCAATCACCCGTCACCCGCTATAAACTCCTCCCGCAGGGGTAACTCGGGCCAGATAATCAAATCCCCTCATTGAGTGTATTATCCAATCGATCAATAAAACCAGGGAAATACGGACGTTGGATGTTAGATTAGTCCTAATTGGCTCATTTCTAATATTGTGTGGTTTAGTTTAGTCATGGTCGACTAATTTCTAATGTTGTGTGGTACGTCATCTAAATGATTGCCATTGCCGCCCACACTGCAACAAACCCGCCATTTGGAACCTAATCCAATCCTGTTTGATAACAAGGTAAAGTATTGAATATATTGGCATACTGTAATAGTTGGCTATAGATTTCCAATGAGCCAGAATGGTCATATTAAGTATCATTGTAGCGATAAAACAAATTTCAGCAGTTAGACGCATTCAGTAACTAAAAATAACTGGATGGCTGCTACGTTGACAAGAAGACTGAGCTAACCGCGGTAGCTAGCCAAGTCAGGCAGCATCAGCGGGAACGTATTGACTTTACTAGCTAGCTATCTCGTTGATAGGTTTCTACCTAACACCGTCATTGTCAATAAAACGGGTTAGTAAATATCTAGATAGCTAGCTAGTTTTCAGTCTGTGTGGTGGTAAACTTTGATATATGGCGTATAGTTGGCTAGCTAGCTAACGTTAGCTCTCTGTGTTCAAAACAAACCTGCGCGCCAAATCATGTCTCCGGGCGCCACACTGCAAAAAGTTAAACACCACAAGATTAAATGTAACTTACTGTTGTAGCTGGCTAGCCATGTATACTTATAATGACAACTATCTGGTGGTGGGTAAATTGTGATTGATTGTAATTTTAACTAGCTAACGTTAGTTTTTGTTGTATTGTTTGGGCTTGCTAATCCCTTAACATCTTAACTTAGCTTAACTATCTAACATTGTTCTCAGACATGACATTGTCAAGTCCGATGGAAAGTTGTTGACTAGCTAACGTTAGCTTAATGTTTTTAGTTATATTATTCGCATAAAAAGGAGGGACTATAGTCAGGTGCTTCTCCAGGGATATCTAGCAAAACTGATGGTGGAACTACTTTCTTCCCAAAACAGGGCAGCAAATGTTACAAAGTGCACTGACATGACTGAAACAATGGATGAAAAGATGGAGGTTTGTCCCCTGTCGGATGAGGTAGAGAAAGAACCAAAGGTTGAATACCTGGCGGACTCACCAGAAAAGGCCCGAAAACCACGGAATGAAATGAGTAGAGACATAAGTATGATAAGTCAATGATGTTTATGAACCCGTTTTGCTCAAAATAGGCCTACACTGTTAATTTATAGTTCAGTACAGGTATCTAGCTAGTTATCATCCTTCCTTTACCTTCCTCAGCTTTGCATGGGTCCAACTTGTTAGTTATTGCATGCACAGAGGCCTGGTTTGCTACAGTTGATGAAGCCAGCAGCACTGAATTATATTTGACCTGTTATGTTCTTCTTGCAGCTCTATCTCAAATAGTTGAAGGGAAGAGGGAGAAAAAGATGGTGCAAAGACTTGATTTCCAGGTTGCAAAACCTGCGAAGGTGCTGAAAGTTGAAAATGGTAAGATGGAGCATCCTCAGACATGCCTATCACCAAAGGCTATAGATGTGCACAGAGAACTTTTCCAAAGTTTTGTTGACATGAGACAGAATGAAGCCTGTAAATAAGTTCTCATCAGTCTCGTAGTCTATTGGGATGCAACGGTATCATGTACCAGCCCCGCTGGTATCCCATATAATGCTTCCTCCACCATTTTGCCCTCAGTAGTCAGCTCATTATTTAACAGTACAACCCTAATGTTTTCACTCCCTCTCAGGTGGCGGAGATAAATTAGGAGACATTGCGAGAGTGAACCACCACCTCGGAAAGCTGAAGGTTCCAGATCTGAAACCGCTTCATACAATTCTCTTTGATATGCCAGGTAAGGTAAGTGTATCTTACACTTTTTTTAAAGGCTGAGTAATGTCACAATGGACACCCCTGTGTGGGTAAAACAACACTAGAGTTGTTGTTGTTAGTCGGTTGTCATTATTGATGGTTCTTTCCTCAGATTGCCACAATGAGGAAAAATATGCGGCTGTTCAATGGCTTCCCGTTCGAGGTTGACAGTGATCCCTATATAAAGAAGAAGGAGAGGATGATGAAGTAAGAAGGAGAGGGTTGCGCAGTTAGGACTTGTGAAACAACAGTAGTAGCGTTTATACCGTACCAGTCAAAAGTTTGGACACATTTTCTAATAGTGAATACATCAACTATAAAATAACACATATGGAATCATGTAGTAACCAAGAAAGTGTTAAACAAATCAAAATATATTTGAGATTTTTCAAAGTAGCCACCCTTTGCCTTGATGATAGCTTTGCACACTCTTGGCTTTCTCTCAACCAGCTTCATGAGGTAGTCACCTGGAATGCATTTCAATTAACAGGTGTGCCTTGTTAAAAGTTCATTTGTGGAATTTCTTTCCTTAATGCGTTTGAGCTAATCATCTGTGTTGTGACAAGGTAGGGGTGGTATACAGAAGATAGCCCTATTTGGTAAAAGACCAAGTCCATATTATGGCAAGAACAGCTCAAATAAGCAAAGAGAAACGACAGTCCATCAAGAACTTTGAACGTTTCTTCAAGTGCAGTTGCAAAAGCCATCAAGCGCTATCATGAAACTGTCTCTCATGAGGACCACCACAGGAAAGGAAGTCCCAGAGTTACCTCTGCTGCAGAGGATAAGTTCATTAGAGTTAACTACACCTGAGACATTTTGCCCAAATAAATGCTTCACAGACTTCAAGTAACAGACACACCTCAACATAAACTGTTCAGAGGAGACTGCGTGAATCAGGCCTTCATGGTCCAATTGCTGCGAAGAAACCACTACTAAAGGACACCAATAAGAAGAGACTAGCTTGGGCCAAGAAACACAAGCAATGGACATTAGACCAGTGGAAATCTGTCCTTTGGTCTGATGAGTCCAAATTTGAGATTTTTGGCGCCAACCGCTGTGTCTTTGTGAGACGCAGAGTAGGTGAACGGATAATCTCCGCATGTGTGGTTCCCACCTTGAAGCATGGAGGTGTGAGGGTGCTCTGCTGGTGACACTGTCTGTGATTCAAGGTGCACTTAACCAGCATAGCTACCACAGAATTCTGCAGCGATACGCCATCCCATCTGGTTTGGGCTTAGTGGCACTATCATTTGTTTTTCAACAGGACAATGACCTCCAGGCTGTGTAAGGGTTATTTGACCAAGGAGGAGAGTGGTGGAGTGCTGGATCAGATGACCTGGCCTCCACAATCACTTGACCTCAACCCAATCTAAGATGGTTTGGCATGAGTTGGACCGCAGAGTGAAGGGAAGCAGCCAACAAGTGCTCAGCATATGTAGGAACTCCTTCAAGACTGTTGGAAATGCATTCCAGGTGAAGCTGGTTGAGAGAATGCCTTAACAGCTTTGCACTCTCTTGGCAAAGGGTGGCTACTTTGAAGAATCTCAAATATTTTTTGATTTGTTTAACACTTTTTTTGGTTACTACATGCATCCATATGTGTTATTTCATAGTTTTGATGTCTTCACTATTATTTTACAATGTAGAAAATAGTAAAAATAAAGAAAAACCCTTGAATGAGTAGGTGTACAGACTTTTGACTGGTATATTTTTTTTTTTTACCTTTATCAGGGAATCATACTGAGACCAAGGTCTCTTTTACAGATGAGTCCTGAATTAAATAAATGACAGCAAATACAAACGTCAAAATATAAATGCAAGCAGAAAGAAACACGGTCATTAGAAATTAACATTCATCAGTAAAAAGGTCCTCAATCATCTTTTTGAATTGCACTAGAGGCACCAACACATCCAGTTTTAGAACATTTTGAAGATTGTTCCACAAGGTGCAAGAACTAAAAGCTGATTTACCCAACTCAGTAGGGACCAAAGGAATTTCCAGAGTTAACCATCCCTGAGACAGGTTCAGGTAACTTGTGTCTAAAGTTGAGTAATTGTGTTTGGTACAGTGGACTTTTTGTTTAAATGAAAACAGCAATGTATCAACCTACGTAACTTGACATCAAAGGGCCAACTAACTTTCTGGTAGAGAATGAAGTGATGAGTACTAAAATTGTCGCCTGTAATAAAGCGCAGTGTGCTATGATAAACTGCATCGAACGGCTTTAATGAAGTAACATGTTTAAACATCTGAACTATTGTTGTGGATCAAACGTACTCTATTATTGCACAATAAACAAGCAAACCAATGACTAGTATTTGTGTGCTCTGATTCAGGATAACATGCGTAAGGTTGAGGACCATCTGTAAAGTGTTGGACCTGGAGAAGGGTGGAAACCAGTCAGTCCTCATTGACAGGATCATAACTTTCCTCATGAGTCCCAGAATATCAGGAAAGGTGAGTTAAAGGTCTTCTTTATTTTTCAAAAAAACTGTCCTTAACAGTTTTCATGTAGTGACTGCTCTTTAGCTAGATACACATTTCTTGAGTTTGTCTTGTCAAACCGAATACAAAATCCTTCCCATCTGCAGCCTGTTATCTCAAAGAAGAAGAAGAAGTCTAAGAAGAATATCTCAACCAAAGACTCTAAGAGCAAGACCAAGGCTAAGGCCAGGAGTACATCCAGCAGTCCCCGGAAGGTCAAAGCAGAGAGCAAGTCCAAAGCCATCGTCACTGATTCTAGCAGTGATGAGGATGATGACGACGACGACGACGAAGAGCAAGGAGTCACAGTAGAACAAGACGAGTCAGACGCCGAAAAGAAGAGCTGGAAAGCGGGAAAGCGGGAAAAGGTGACGACCGATGAAGATACCGATGATTCTGAAGACTACGGCGATGAGGTGAGCAGAACTGAAATGTTGTAATGTAAACTGATAGGTATTGTCCATTGGAAATGTATTTTCCCCTATTTGGTCTTGGACAATACTAGTGGCACTATATAAATATTCTAGAACTGTAAAAGGGAACTGTCAACCTGTTCTGTCACTCAAAGATTAACCACAGTCCCTTCTCTCCTACCAATCAGGATCCCAAGTCAAATCCAGCAGCCAAGGGCAAGAGAACACCTGCCAAGAAGCGCGCGCAACCAGCAAAGAAGGCAGCTCCTGCCAAAAAGAAAACGAAAGACTCCGACCAGTCTGAGTCTGATTCAGACAAGGATGATGAGGATGAGGATGAGAAAGACAGCGAGAGTGAAGTTGAGAAGGTGAGATTCTTCTGTCAATCTGTCTCTGATTCTGGATTTGCTAAACTCACAGCAAGTCTTGTGAATACAAAAGTCAACAGTTTGGGTTTGTGTTCATATTTGTATGTAATTATGTAACAGATCATGTCTATAATATCTCGATAGGGTTTTTACCCATTTGTCTTTTTATCTTGAACCAATGGAATTAACTCATGGATTGACTTGTCCTCAGCCAAAAAATAAACCGTCAGCTAAGAGGGCAGCACTGGCTAAGACCAAGAAAGCAGACAGCAGCAGTAACAAACAGAAAAAGACTGCCAGCAATGGTAAGAATCTGTAGATTTACTTTTATAGCACGTTTCATACGTCATTGGCAACCTGTAGCCTAATGCTTATTGTTATGTTTTTCTCTGCTTGTTTTCCTAAATAGCAGCACTCGACAGCTCGGATGACGATGAGCCGTTGATCAAGATGATCAAGAAGCCTCCTACAGATGAGCAGCTAAAGGAGACGGTGAAGAGGCTGCTGAAAGACGCCAACCTGGAGGAGATGACCATGAAGAAGATCTGCCAGAAAGTATGTTTGCTTCTCAAATATCTGATTTGATATCACAATGTTGGTTGGTTTACCTGTAAAAGTCTCTAACGCAACAACTTCTCTGTCCCAGGTGTACGACACATACCCAGAGTATGACCTGACCAGCAGAAAGGACTATGTCAAGCAGACAGTAAAAACGGTGAGTTACCTGTCCTCCCTTGGTGTTCTGGAATATCAGCACTGTGCTTGCCTTATCGACTACTCAAGTCTGTCAATGTCATTACCCCCCCCCCCCCCCCCCCCCCCCAAAAAATGTGTGTGAATGCTTTTCAATTATGTTTTATCTGTTGGCAGACTGATTTCTTTGTATAACCATCTGTTTTGTTGTTCTTTGCAGCTGATTTCCTAAAGAACATGGAAAAGGACATAAACAGTCCCTTGTGACAAATAACTGTGAATGTTCCAATGCTGGAAAAGGATAATCAAAAGAATGTGCCTATCTTCCTAGAACTGCTCAAACCCCCAGTTTTACTTCATTGTGTTTGTTTTTATTTAAATCCTAATGTTTTTATGTTTCCATATTATGTAATTTCCAACTTGATTGCGCACTTCTCTTAGGTCATATGTAACATGTTACTTAAGGCTTATGCATTTGAGTCATTGCTTGTTAATAATCTGTGCTTTGTTAATACACTTAACTTTACAGTTTTTCTACTGATCCCAAGCAGAGGGTGTTAGGCTAAACGAACAGTGTTTTAGAGATTCAAGGTTGGTCACTATAAATGGAAACATGTCCTCAGGCAATGCATGAATTCACACACTGTTGATTTTAAATGTATTTCCTGAATTGACCAGTCAAAATGGAATAAGGGCCCTCACTATAGCTATCCACTGCCTTTGCCTTCTGTGGAGGATTTCAAATCTTTCCCTCTGTGGTTTTGATGCACAGCCTTATAGCAACAAGGCTGGGGTGTATTCACTAGGAACCAAAAGGGGAGGGCCCTACTGGAATTTGACCAATAGAAACTCTGTTTTTAGTAAGCACGTGTTTTCTGTTGCAAAACATTTTGGACTAATTCCACTCCTTTTCCATTCTCCCTAGACATTTTGTGTGAAATTGTTTTGCATGGCAAGCTGTTCAATTGAGTTTTGAAAAGTATTTATTGTCATGGTCAAGTCTTCAAACATATATTCCTTGATTGCATTTATAAAACTTCATGTTTTTATATGTAAATGTGTACATTTTGTTAATCATTCCCTTTTGATGAGATCCTGTTTTAGTCCTTATTTTGTCTCTGTATGCAGTACAGGATTCTGATTTATGTTGTCACCTTGCTCAATGAAGAGTTGGATCTTTTTAGGCAATGTACCTTTGACAGAGTAAGTCATTGAATGAAAATGTTCTGCATATAAATTTACATCAGATTTTTGAACTAACACTTGTCTATCTAGTGTTTTGCTAAAGCCAAGACACTCATTACTAAGGTGGTAAACAGTTATGATATTGGCCCTGTTACAGTGCATCAAAACCATAATGTCATGTAAATTGTGCCTGCCAGATTGAGCTACAAACAATATTGGTCAGTACTATCTGGAATCCTTGGGATGTTCCTAAGTACCCATTTTACATTTAAAGTTCAATGGGGCTGAGGAATGTCTCAAGGATCCTGGATAGCAGGGACTAAATAATATTGGCTGTGTTCAAGAGGATCAAAACAGTATTATAAACTGGGTGGTTCGATCCCTGAATGCTGATTGACTGACAGCTGTGGCATATCAGACCGTATACCATGGGTATGACAAAACATTTGTTTTTACTGCTCTAATTGTGTTGGTAATCAGTTTATAATAGCAATAAGGCACCTCGGTGGTTTGTGGTATATTGCCAATATACCTCGGCTAAGGGCTGTGTCCAGGCACTCCTCGTTGCGCCTAAGAACAGCTGTTAGCTGCGGTATTTTGGCCATATACCACAACCCCTCTGGCCATATTGCTTAAATGTATCATTGTTAAATTGTGACTGACTATTAATGAGTCATTATTTATGATGCAAGGTGATTTGTAGATCATTAGTTGTCAGTCTGCTGAAATGTCGAACAAGCCCATTGAGCAGTTAATACAATGTGATTTATAGATTAGTCAGCTTCGCCTTTAAAGTCGGCTTGCGGCTGAACGTTGACAGACTTAAGACTACTAATGATGCAACGTACACATGCCTACATTTCAGGGAAGCTGGTTATAGTTTGCGGGCTCTTATTGGACGCAAGAGAAGATATCCGAGCGTGTGCATTGGCCAACTAAACACAACAATGGCGATGGGAAAGACAGACGATGTAACGCTGTAACAAACTATCGATACCTTCGCTTATTTCATAATTATAACTAGCCTAGTATCTTAGATACTGTCTTTGTATTGTAGCACTTGCAGTCAATACGAATAATACATGTAGCTACACATTTGGTTGCTTTCGATAATGATAATTGTGTTTACAATGTATCTATTTTGAGCGAAGGAACACACGAATTATGGTTTTAGTCAGTAATGTATTGCGTGCGTGCGTGCATGTGCATGATCACGTGTTTAATGCGACCGCCTTCAAGACTGGTTCAAACTCGTATCTATCCACGGACGACAACCTTATTGAAATTCACCAGTCACTGCAGCAGTTTTGCTTTGACTGACAGAGCGAGACAGCATTCCACTTGAAACCTCTTGTGGACAAAGCTATTCTCGTGCTATGGGTAGTTTCTGTCTCCTAAGAAGTCGGTGTCTCCCCCGCCAGGTCGGCCTACCATTGGTCATGCATCGGCAATACAGCCTCGATATTTCCGCTCAGCTTCTCCGAACGCAGGGCTATGTGAACGGGCAATGGATCAATGCTCCCTCTACCTTCCCAGTGCTGGACCCAGCGACGGGGGAAGAGATTGCGAAAGTCGCCGACTGCGGCCCAGCAGAAGCTAAACTAGCTGTGGACGCAGCCTACAAGGCATTCTACTCCTGGAAGCAACACACAGCGAAGGTATGCCTCTACTTTAATTATGCTGAAATAACGTTGACTTGACAGTTGACGATCCGCAATTCTGTGAATAACATCTTGATATTTTTTTTCCTTCATCAGTAACACCGCTTTCCCCACATTTCCTAGTTGCATGAAATCAACAGTGTGACAGCTGCTTTCCCTAACTATTGTGACTGGCATGCATGTTAGGCAGAATATAATAACCTAATAGAGACAGTCAAAGTGCACAATTCCATATCTATTACAAGCATCATAGCCTATACCCCAGGGTTCATTGTTTTGGGGCCTGTACTGTAGTGTACGCTCAATAATAGCCTGGCCCGCAAAGTAGCCACTCCAGGTTGCAGGGCTGTTTTTTTACTGTCTGTGTGATTATGCAATTATTAAGCCAACTCACTCACTGCCATATTAATACTCCACTAAGCGTACATCACTAAACAGGGAGCCTTGAGAGAATATCAAAGTGACTCCAACATCTTATACTGTAGCTTGGGGAGATTCCTGTTCACGACAGTTTTGTCTTTGATCTGGTAAAGATGGCCTCATTGTTCTGGTTTTCTGTCCATGCAGCCAACAAACACCCCCTCCCCTTCTTTGTACCCCCCCCCCCCCCCCCTTTCCGACTCTGTCCCATTTTCGTCTTGCAAATAAATGCTCTGCTGCCATGCATGTGAAGCAATGCTTCGGTGCGAGAGGGACTGAGTGAGTGGAAAGGCAACAACCAGAGGCACCACTCAACATCAACACCTCATACACTTTCAATACACAGCACACATTGTTGCATCAAGTTCCATCTCTGTTATCAGGAGCTGCTAGTTCCAGGAAGCGCTAGTAAGACCAGACGGTGTCCTCCAGATTCTTGTGGATCATGCAACTTACTGATTCCATAATCTGATTTAATGTTTTCTTCCTTAGGAAAGAAGTGTCCTTCTACGGAAATGGTACGATCTGTTGACGTTGAACAAGGAGGACCTTGCTAAGCTGATCACCTTTGAGTGTGTGAGTATTGTTTTGCTGGATGCAAAAGGGGTGCTGCCCTGTCCGTGTAATGATTTGTATTTCGTTCTGAGTTGTAAACCACTTGTGTGTTCTGCACCTCTTAGGGTAAGCCCATGAAGGAGTCCCTGGGGGAGATTGCTTACGCTGCTGGCTTCTTGGAATGGTTCTCTGAGGAGGCGCGCCGTGTCTACGGGGATGTTGTGCCCTCGGCTGCCAAGGACCGTAAGATCCTTCTGCTCAAACAACCTGTGGGTGTGGCCTCAATCATCACTCCGGTGAGCTGTAATGCTTCATCCATCTACTATATGTCAGGGATGTCCAACTTAGGTCCTGGAGAGCTAAAATTATGTAATGCTTTTCACTTCCTGCAGAACACCTAATCTAGCCTATTTCCCCCTCCCCCCACAGTGGAACTTCCCCAGTGCTATGATCACCAGGAAAGTGGGTGCTGCCCTGGCCGCGGGCTGCACCGTCGTGGTGAAACCTGCCGAGGACACACCCCTCTCTGCCCTGGCGCTCGCTGAGGTCAGTGCTTCCGTTTCCACAACCACACTCACTGTGTACTGTGGCTGGGTCCCAAATAGTGAGACACTTCATTTGTCTAATTCATATGTTTACTTTTTGTGTGTGTAAAGCTGGCAAGTCAGGCCGGGATCCCTGCGGGGGTGTTTAACGTGGTTCCCTGCTCCAGAGAGAAGACTCCCTCTGTTGGGATGGTCCTCTGCACAGACCCCCTGGTGGGGAAGGTCTCCTTCACTGGATCCACTGCCACTGGAAAGGTATGGACACTGATCTAGAATGGCTTCAGAGTTAGCTTAATTAATCCTGAAAATGCAATATACATTTCATGTTAGTCTTAAATCTTCTAGGTGGATAATTTTTCAATGAAAAGGCCTGTGATCTTCCTGATAACTCCATCCTCAGATTCTCTTGAAGCACGCTGCCGACACCATCAAGAGGGTTTCAATGGAGCTGGGTGGCCATGCCCCCTTCATTGTGTTTGACAGTGCGGATGTGGACAAGGCTGTGGCGGGAGCCATGAACTCCAAGTTCAGGAACTCAGGACAGGTACTGAAATAGAAGGTATCTCAAAACAAATAATTTTGTGTCTACTGTACTGGGGGATACTGTGAAATGCACCATATCGATATGTTGCGTGTCATTCTAGTCTTAAGTCGTGGCCTAACCTCCATGTCCCTCAATGTGCCCTTTGATCCCTATAGACATGTGTCTGCTCCAACCGTTTCCTGGTCCAGAGTAAGATCCACGATCGCTTCATAGAGAAGTTGGGGAAGGCCATGGACGCAGAGCTCCGTCTGGGCCACGGCTCTGACCCAAACACCACCCAGGGACCCCTCATCAATGTCCGTGCCTCTGAGAAGGTAACCTGGTTCCTTCTGTCAAGTGGGTGTTTGTATTATAGCTATACTATAACTATTATCTGCATGATATTGTTTATATTCTGATATGTTACATAACCTTAATATATCCTATGTCTCTCCCAGGTGGAGCACCAGGTGATGGATGCAGTGTCGCGGGGGGCCAAGGTGCTAAGGGGGGGGAAGCGTCTGGACGGCTCGTTCCATCAGCCCACTCTAATGGTTGATGTCACTACAGACATGCTGTGTACCAGAGAGGAAACCTTCGGTCCTCTCCTGCCTGTCATCAGGTCATTGGAGCTAGGAGAGATCAGACAACTCAATCACAATTGAAGAGTGGATGGATGCTAAAATGGAAGCTAACTCAAGTTGTTTGTCTTTTCCTTATGACAGGTTTAGCACAGAGGAGGAAGCACTTGCCATTGCCAATGCATCTCATGTGGGTTTAGCAGGTGAGCTAAACATTATTGTATGCACCTTCCTGTCATGTCTGAAAACCCCTCAAACCTATAATAATTATTATTTGACAGAGCCAGTCTGATTTACTGATTCTATTACTCTATTTCATGTCAATAGAAAGTCTATCTCAAAATCTGAGTTTCATTCAACTACGCTCTGCTACCCCCCCAGGGTACTTCTTCTCCCAGGACGTCAGTCAGATCTGGCGGGTGGCGGAGAATCTGGAGGTAGGCATGGTGGGGGTGAACGAGGGTCTCCTCTCCACCCCAGAGGCCTCCTTCGGCGGGGTCAAACAATCAGGCCTGGGCCGTGAGGGCTCCAAGTATGGCATTGAGGAGTACCTGGACGTCAAGTACATGTGCTTTGGAGGGCTAACCCCCTGAGGGAACACTACCCCCCCCCAAACTCCGGGACTTCCCCAAGTAGGAAGCGATGATTTTGGGAAAAGGGAGGACTCTTATGCTCTAGTAACAGTTACTTACTCATATTTAACATAAAAAACAACAACAATAATGGATGACAATCGTCAAATATGATTCCTTCACAAATTATTGTGAGTCTGATCCGCATCCTCATTGAGAGCCTTCATCACTCTGCCGAGAAATCCATGTTGCATGGTTTCCTCTCCTTATCCTCTCTGACAACTGGTCTATAAGAACTGGTGAAGGGAAAGCAATATGGTGACAACCCAAACCAGTTATCCATGTTAGTTAAAATGAGAGTTAAAGACCTAGTGCAGTCTAAAACATGAATTTTCTGTTTTTTATATATATATATTTCCACACTGAGGTTGAATCAATTTTGTGAAAAGGGTGATCATGCCCTTTTAGTTTAACAGCTGTTTGGAAAGACCGCCTGAAGTTTTTGCCTGCCTGGTGACATCACCAGATGGTAAATTGGTTAATAGACCAATAAGAAAGAGTTCCAAACCTCTCTGCCAATAACCACTCATTTTCAGTTTCCCCCTCCTCACTCAGGCCACTCCCAGCCAATCTTAGCAAAATTCTTGTTTGAGAAATTGCTCTTTGCTAAGAAGCTATTTTTGTTCGTTTTGTTTTCAATTAAAATGTTCAAAATCACAGTAAGGTACTTGTTACCCAGATATTATTTGATGTTGAGATAAAAATGGCTGCATTGGAACTTTTTAAGGGTAGCCCCTTAAAAAGGAGGATAGGAAGCCACAATAGTATTTGGACACAACCCCATAGACGTCTCCAACCTGTGGGATCCCATAACGATTTGGACCTTTAGGGCTGAATCATATGTTGAGATACAAATGAACAAATGTGTGTTCTCAATGTAGGATTGGGCCCTTAATGAGAAGCACTATATAACTTGAAGCCTAGCATAGAGTTGGGTAGATTTAATAAGCACATCATTTGCAAATACTGAGATTATTAATATGCACAAGAGACTTAATCTGTTTTTAATAGGAAGATTATTTATAATTTGGCTATTTTCTAGAAAAGGGAGCTTGGCTGTATCCAGATGCCAGTTGTATTACATATGTCACTTGATAATAGTGTGGTGAAATTGTGAATGACACTATTTTGGTAACCGTTGAGGAATAGCTTTTTTGGGCTAAGCAGTTAGAATGAAATGTACTGTGTAACATCCTCTGTAAATAGTTAACTGTCCTAACTACTAAACCTATTGTAGACCATGCCACTACATTAGTACAGGTTATGTTGTCGTTGGTAACTATTATTCCCACATACAATATATTATCCAGTAGAGCTGCCTTTGATATTCAGACAGTTTGTACCACCTATGTGCTGTATCTGAACCTGCAATGTAAATGTTGTAGTGTTCTCTGAAACTGAAGTAATGTTTCTTGCCAAACTTTGTCAAACAAGTGCCGTTTGAATAATTTTACCAATTCTGTTTTCTGGTTGTGACACTCATTGTAAATATTAATGGAGTACTTCAGAAAATGTAAAATAAATGACTGTGTTACTTTGTTTGTCAAACAGTATCAATTGGTTTACGTTAGATCAGTGTTTCCCAACTCTGGTCCTCCAGTACCCCCAACAGTACACACTTTTGTTGTAGCCCTGGACAACCCTCATTCAACACATTGAGGGCTTGATGATTAGTTGACAAGTTGAATCAGGTATGCTTGTCCAGCGTTGGAATAGAAATGTGTGCTGTCGAGGGTACTGGAGGACCAGGGTTGGCAAAAACTGCCTTATATCTTACTACTCATTTTGGACAGGAAAGAAAATGACACAGAATTCAGAACACTGTTCATTGATTAGATGCATTTGTTTAATTTTGTCAATATATTATCTGTAAAAACATTGGTAGCTGTAATTAGTTAAGCAAATACCAAAAATTGGGTGGTGTAATGGGGAAAATCCATGAATATAACATGGCTGTTCGTGTTTCTGTCCATATTGGGGAAATCTCCCCAGTCCCTTACGGGGGAAAAAATGTAAACCAACCATTGGACATGCTTATGTTGCTTTAATGTCAAGTATTTGATCCATTCAATCAATGGCTACCTGTCCTACATAGTAATGTTAATGATCAATTCCATCTGTCCTAATTATTTTGCACTATACTCATGTAATCAGACATTCTCTGACACTGAATGAGGGGGAGGGGAATCCATCATTACGCAGAGGAATTAATGATTGAAAGCATGTTACCCACCATGTTCAAGTTAGATAATAGATCTTACCAAGGGAAGGAAGAAAGGATGCATTACCAAGTACCTGGATATAATAGGGTCTCTGTTAGCCATAGGCTTATAGTGCATTTTGGCACCTTTATGGCTTGTCCCATGAAATGCCTGGTTATGTTTCTTCAGGCCCATTTATAAGACCCATTATGCTTATTTAGCATAAAGAAGCTTTAAATTGAGAAAGATACCAAAACTATACAACTAGTTTGGAGGACAAGTGTGCTAACTCAAAACAGTAGTTCAAATACAATAAAATGCTGTGTTGTATTGTGTCAAAGTCCAAGACACTCATAGAGAGAGATCACAGATAAATTGAGTTTGATTAAATGACTCACGAGTAGCATCACAAGATGGACTTTGGGTACTAAACATAAGAATTATGAGACTTTTCCATCAAGCCATTTTGACAAATCCAAATTGCCAAAAATGTTACAGGAGAGGCGTCAGATGCTCACAACCAGGGCTGGGCTTGTCTCCATTTCCTATAAAATAATGACAGTAAAAAAACATTATTGGATAACAAGGCAAAGTTAAAGGTCAGTAGTAGTCGGTAGACTAGTATGCATAATGGATAGTTGTATGTACATTCACCAATCTGGTTATCTGTAGAAGTATGTGAGGCCACAGAACCTCACTGTGCTCCTCACAAAGAGCACCTTCATCCTTAGTGTTGAATTATTCAAACAATCTGTATGCATGTAAACTCAATGCTACTGTTAGTTCCCAGAATCCAGGGATGCCCAACTAGTATTCTACGGCCCTTGGATTTTCACATCTCCCTGGTGCTGAGTTGTCCAATGAATGTCATAGAAAGTACACATCTGGTCGAAACCAGTTTTTGAATAGAAGACGAGACTGAAAACAAGCAGACACTATGGCACTCGAGCTGTGCACCCCGGCCATAATCCCAAGAGTGGGTTTCACTCATGTTGTCTGATAACCACCCCAGTTCTGTGTGTTCCTGCTCATCCGTAGGTGTTCCCGTTGCGGGCAGCCTGAGCATTGGTCCGGTTTCTGCTCCGGACCGGTTGGTCTCGGCTGAAGATGGTGTCCTGGTCACTGTCCAGCTCTGACTCGGACATCATGAGGCTGGAGTTGTGCTCCGTGCTCCTGTGTTTGATGTCTGAGAAGGGCACAGACCAGGTAGATCATGGCAGGGTGACCAAACACAGGAAATGTTTGAAATGTGTTGAATGAAAAATAAGACACTTACTGTATTTGGGCCTCAGCTCCATTTTCTCCTGTTCGTCCATGTTGTCCAGTATAGTGTACTTGGTGTTCTTCCCGACCATAGTGCGCCTCCTAAACAAAACACATTTCTATTAAAGTTCCAATGCAGCCTTTAAAAAAAAATCTCAATATCAAATAATTTCCAGGTAACAAGTACCTTACTGTGATTGTTTTCAATTCAAATAGTCTAAAAGATACATAAATAGCTTCTTAGCTAATAGCCATTTTCATTTATTTTTTACTATTTTCTACATTGTAGAATAATAGTGAAGACATCAAACTATGAAATAACACATATGGAATCATGTAGTAACCAAAAACGTGTTAAACAAATCAAAATATATTTTCAATTTGAGATTCTTCAAAGTAGCCACGCTTTGCATTGATTACAGCTTTGCACACTCAGCATTCTCTCAACCAGCTTCACCTGGAATGCTTTTCCAACAGTCTTGAAGGAGTTCCCACATATGCTGAGCACTTGTTGGCTGCTTTTACTTCAATCTGCGGCCCAACTCATCCCAAACCATCTCAATTTGGTTGAGGTCGGGTGATTGTGGAGGCCTGATGCAGCATTCCATCACTCTCCTTCTTGGTCAAATAGCTCTTACACAGCCTGGAGATGTGTTGGGTCATTGTCCTGTTGAAAAACAAATTATAGTCCCACTAAGTGCAAACCAGATGGAATGGCGTATCACTGCAGAATGCTGTGGTAGCCATGCTGGTTAAGTGTGCCTTGAATTAGAAATAAATCACAGACAGTGTCCCCAGAAAAGCACCATCACACCTCCTCCTCCATGCGTCATGGTGGGAACCACACATGCGGAGATCATCCGTTCACCTACTCTGCGCCTCACAAAGACACAACACAGCAGTTGGAACCAAAAATCTCAATATTCAATATCAATATAAATCAAAATATATTTGAGATTCTTCAAAGTAGCTACCCTTTACTTTGACAGCTTTGCACACTCTTGGCATTCTCTGAACCAGCTTCATGAGGTAGTCACCTGGAATGCATTTCAATTAACAGGTGTGCCTTGTTCAAAGTTAGTTTGTGGAATTTCTTACCTTCTTAATGCGTTTGAGCCAATCAGTTGTGTTGTGACAAGGTAGGGGGTATACAGAAGATAGCCATATTTGGTAAAAGACCAAGTCCATGTTATGGCAAGAACAGCTCAAATAAGCAAAGAGAAACGACAGTCCATCATTACTTTAAGACATTAAGTCAATCTGGTACATTTCAAGAACTTTGAAAGTTTCTTCAAGTGCAGTCACAAAAACCATCAAGCGGTTTGATGAAACTGGCTCTCATGAGGAACACCACAGGAAAGGAAGACCCAGAGTTACCTCTGCTGCAGGGGATACGTTCATTAGAGTTACCAGCCTCAGAAATTGCAGCCTAAATAAATGCTTCACAGAGTTCAAGTAACAGACACATCTTAACATCAACTGTTCAGAGGAGACTGCATGAATCAGACCTTCGTGGTCAAATTGCTGCAAAGAAACCACTACTAAAGGACACCAATAAGAAAAAGAGACTTGCTTGGGCCAAGAAACATGATATTGGACACACCTTGATTTTCCAAGATGGCGTAGCAGTCGGGCGTGTGTTTTGTCTTGTCCCGTGTAAATATAGTTTTCCACCAGAAACTCTGGGTTCGAGCCCAGGCTCTGTCGCAGCCGGCCGCGACTGGGAGGTCCATGGGGCGACGCACAATTGGCCTAGCGTCGTCCGGATTAGGGAGGGTTTGGCCGGTAGGGATATCCTTGTCTCATCGCGCTCTAGCGACTCCTGTGGCGGGCCGGGCGCAGTGCACGTTGACCAGGTCGCTAGGCATACGGTGTTTCCTCCGATACATTGGTGCGGCTGGCTTCCGGGTTGGATGCGCACTGTGTTAAAAAGCAGTGCGGCTTGGTTGGGTTGTGTTTCAGAGGACGCATGGCTCTCGACCTTCGTCTCTCCCGAGCCCGTACGGGAGTTGTAGCGATGAGACAAGACAGTAACGACTAACAACTGGATACCACGAAATTGGGGAGAAAAAGGGGGTAAAAATATATATATATATAGTTTTATATATCGTTTTCTCTTGTATATATTTATTATATATTTTAATCTCACTTTCCATCTACGGACTGAATATACTCTCCTGCAACCCGCCTCACCCAATGTGGTACGGATCTGCTATTTTTATACTTTAGAACCGGAACCCCCATCAGAAGTTAGCCAGCTAACTAGCTACTAGCTAGTAGTCAGTTAGCCACTGCTAGCGGTCTTAACCGTTAACTCGGACAACAGCCAGCCTCAGCTCGCTCAATACCTGCTAGTCTGCACAGTGCAATATCAACCCAGAGCATATCGGACTGCTTTTTCTCTACCAGATCTCTGGATTCCTACAGCAAGCTCTGAACCTTTACACCGGATCATCGCAGCTAGCTAGCTGCAATCCGAGTGGCTACTCCTGGCTAACGTCTCTGTCCCAAAGCAAGCACCAGTTAGCCTAGGGCTAGCCTCGAGCTAGGCCCATCTCCCGGCTTGCCGAAGAGATCCACCAGCTAATTCTTGGGCTACAATACCTCTTTTGCCAATTGGCCTGGACCCTTTACTGCCGACACGGAGCCCCGCCAATCCTTCACGACTGGTCTGCCGACGTAATCGTCCGAGGTGGTTTCAACAGGCTCTTCCATTGCGACATTGCCAAAGGCCCATCTGCTATCCCCGGCCCGCTAGCTGTCTGAATCGCCGTGTCTCCAGCTCGCCTAGAGTAGTAGCGACTACTGAATCGGCTCCCTGACTCACCTATTGCTACGCATTGGGCCCTATGATCACTCGGCTACACATGCCTCTCCCTAATGTCAATATACCTTGTCTATTGCTGTTTTGGTTCGTGATTATTGTCTTATTTCACTGTAGAGCCCCCAGCCCTGCCCAATATGCCTTAGATAGCCCTTTCGTCCCACCCCCCACACACACGGTGACCTCACCTCGCTTAACTGGTGCCTCTAGAGACAAAACCTCTCTCATTGTCACTCAATGCCTAGGCTTACCTCCACTATACTTACCTCCATCTGCTCCTTTCACTCTGTGTTCTGAATGCACTGGATGACCAGTTCTTATAGCCTTTAGCCGTACCTTTATCCTACTCCTCCTCTGTTCCTCTGGTGATGTAAAGGTTAACCCAAGCCCTGCAGCCCCCAGCACCACTGCCATTCCCCAGGCGCTCTCATTTGTTGACTTCTGTAACCGTAAAAGCCTTGGTTTCAAGCATGTTAACATCAGAAGCCTCCTCCCTAAGTTTGTTTTATTCACTGCTTTAGCACACTCCGCCAACCCTGATGTCCTAGCCGTGTCTGAATCCTGGCTCAGGGAGGCCATCAAAAATCCTGAAATTTCGATCCCCAACTACAACATTTTCCGACAAGATCGAACTGCCAAAGGGGGCGGAGTTGTAATCTACTGCAGAGATAGCCTGCAGAGTTCTGTCAAACTATCCAGGTCTGTGCCCAAACAATTCGAGCTTCTACTTTTAAAAATCCACCTTTCCAGAAACAAGTCTCTCACCGTTGCCGCTTGTTATAGACCCCCCTCAGCCCCCAGCTGTGCTCTGGACACCATATGTGAATTGATTGCCCCCATCTATCTTCAGAGTTCGTACTGTTAGGTGACCTAAACTGGGATATGCTTAACACCCCAGCCGTCCTACAATCTAAGCTATCTCAATCTCACGCAAATTATCAAGGAACCAACCAGGTACAACCCTAAATCCGTAACTATGGGCACCCTCTTAGATATCATCCTGACCAACTTGCCCTCTAATTACAACTCTACCATCTTCAACCAGGATCTCAGCAATCACTGCCTCATTGCCTGTGTCCGTAATGGGTCCGTGGTCAAACGACCCCTCCCCCCCATCACTGTCAAACGCTCCCTAAAACACTTCAGCGAGCAGGCCTTTCTAATCGACCTGGCCCGGGTATCCTGGAAGGATATTGACCTCATCCCGTCAGTAGAGGATGCCTGGTTGCTCTTTAAAAGTGCTTTCCTCACCACCTTAAATAAGCATGCCCCATTCAAAAAATGTAGAACTAAGAACCCTTGGTTCACCCCAGACTTGACTGCCCTTGACCAGCACAAAAGCAACATGTGGCGTTCTGCATTAGCATCGAATAGCCCCTGCGATATGCAACTTTTCAGGGAAGTCAGGAACCAATATACACAGACAGTTAGGAAAGCTAAGGCTAGCTTTTTCAAACAGAAATTTGCATCCTGTAGCACTAATTACAAAAAGTTTTGGGACACTGTAAAGTCCATGGAGAATAAGAGCACCTCCTCCCAGCTGCACACTGCACTGAGGCTAGGAAACACTGTCACCACCGATAAATCTACGATAATCGATCATTTCAATAAGCATTTTTCGACAGCTGGCCATGCTTTCCACCCAGCTACCCCTACCCCGGCCAACAGCTCTGCACCCCCTGCAGCAACTTGCCCAAGACCCCCCCCCCCCCCCCCCCCCCCCCGCTTCTCCTCCACCCAAATCCAGATAGCTGATGTTCTGAAAGAGCTGCATAATCTGGATCCCTACAAATCAGCTGGGCTAGACAATCTGGACCCTCTCTAAAATGATCCGCCAAAATTGTTGCAACCCCTATTACTAGCCTGTTCAACCTTTCTTTCGTATTGTCTGAGATCCCCAAAGATTGGAAAGCTGCCGCGGTCATCCCCCGCTTCAAAGGGAGAGACACTCTAGACCCAAACTGCTATAGACCTAGATCCATCCTGCCCTGCCTTTCCAAAATCTTCGAAAGCCAAGTTAACAAACAGATCACCGACAATTTCGAATCCCACCGTACCTTCTCTACTATGCAATCTGGTTCCCGAGCTGGTCATGGGTGCACCTCAGCCACGCTCAAGGTCCTAAACGATATCATAACCGCCATCGATAAAAGACAGTACTGTGCAGCAGTCTTCATTGACCTGGCCAAGGCTTTCGACCCTGTCAATCACCACATTCTTATCGGCAGACTCAATAGCCTTGGTTTCTCAAATGACTGTCTCGCCTGGTTCACCAACACCAACTACTTCTCAGATAGAGTTCAGTGTGTCAAATCAGAGGGCCTATTGTTCGGACCTCTGGCAGTCTCTGGGGGTACCACAGGGCCGATTCTTTTCTCTGTATATATGAATGATGTCGCTCTTGCTGCTGGTGATTCTCTGATCCAGCTCTACACAGACGACACCATTCTGTATACATCTGGCCCTTCTTTGGACACAAACCTCTAAATTAGCTTCAATGCCATACAACACTCCTTCCGTGGCCTCCAACTGCTTTTAATTGCTAGTAAAACTAAATGCATGCTCTTCAACCGATTGCTGCCCGCACCCGCCCGCCCCACTAGCATCACTACTCGGGATGGTTCTGACTTAGAATATGTGGACAACTACAAATATTAGGTGTCTGGTTAGACTGTAAACTCTCCTTCCAGACTTACAGTAAGCATCTCCAATCCAAAATTAAATCTAGAATCGGCTTCCTATTTCACAACAAAGCCTCCTTCCATGCTGCCAAAAATAGCCTGGTAAAACTGACTATCCTACCAATCCTTGACTTTGACGATGTCATTTACAAAATAGTTTCCAACACTCTACTCAGAAAACTGGATGTAGTCTATCACAGTGCCATCCGTTTTGTCACCAAAGCTCCATATACTACCTACCACTGCAACCTGTATGCTCTCGTTGGCTGGCCCTCGCTACATATTCGTCGCCAAACCGACTGGCTCCAGGTCATCTATAAGTCTTTGCTAGGTAAAGCCCCGCCTTATCTCAGCTCACTAGTCACCATTGCAACACCCACCCGTAGCACACGCATCCCCAAAGCCAACACTTACTTTGGCTGCCTTTCCTTCCAGTTCTCTGCTGCCAATGACTGTAACGAATTGCAAAAATCACTGAAGCTGGAGACTTATATCTCCCTCTCTAACTTTAAGCATCAGCTGTCAGAGCAGCTTACCGATCATTGTACCTGTACACAGCCAATCTGTAAATAGCACACCCAACTACCTCATCCCCATATTGTTATTTATCTTCTTGCTATTTTGCACCCCAGTATCTCTACTTGCACATCATCATCTGCACATCTATCACTCCAGTGTTAATGCTAAATAATGCTAATGCTAAGTAATTATTTCGCTTCTATGGCCTATTTATTGTCTTACCTCCCTAATCTTCTACATTTGCACACACTGTACATAGATTGTTTTATTGTGTTATTGACTGTACGTTTGTTTGTGTAACTCTGTGTTGTTTTTGTCGCACTGCTTTGCTTTATCCTGGCCAGGTCCCAGTTGTTAATGAGAACTTGTTCTCAACTGGCCTACCTGGTTAAATAAATGTGAAATAAAAAACAAGCAATGGACATTAGACCGGTGGAAATGTGTCCTTGTATCTGATGAGTCCAAATTTGAGATTTTTGGTTCCAACTGCTGTGTCTTTGTGAGCCGCAGAGTAGGTGAACGGATGATCTCCGCATGTGTGGTTCCCACTGTGAAGCATGGAGGAGGTGTGATGGTGTGGGGGTGCTTTGCTGGGGACACTGTCTGTGATTTATTTCTAATTCAAGGCACATTTAACCAGCATGGCTACCACAGCATTCTGCAGCGATACGCCATTCCATCTGGTTTGCACTTAGTGGGACTATAATTTGTTTTTCAACAGGACAATGACCCAACACATCTCCAGGCTGTGTAAGGGCTATTTGACCAAGAAGGAGAGTGATGGAGTGCTGCATCAGATGACCTGGCCTCCACAATCACCTGACCTCAACCAAATTGAGATGGTTTGGGATGAGTTGGACCGCAGAGTGAAGTAAAAGCAGCCAACAAGTGCTCAGCATATGTGGGAAGTCCTTCAAGACTGTTGGAAAAGCATTCCAGGTGAAGCTGGTTGAGAGAATGCCGAGTGTGCAAAGCTGTAATCAAGGCAAAGAGTGGCTACTTTGAAGAATCTCAAATTGAAAATATATTTAGATTTGTTTAACACTTTTTTGGTTACTACATGATTCCATATGTGTTATTTCGTAGTTCTGACGTCTTCTATTATTCCACAATGTAGAAAATAGTAAAAATAAAGAAAACCCTTGAATGAGTAGGTGTGTCCAAACATTTGACTGGTATTATATATATATATAAAAACACAGGAAATCACATGTTTTACTGCACTGGGCCTTTAACAAACAGCTAATCATAAAATCTATATAGGACATTGCTGTGTGTCTGAGCAAGAAAGGAACGGTCACCTTTTGCAGCAGTAGACACACGTCCAGGTGACTGTCACGATGAAGACAATGACCATGAAGAAGGACAGGATGAAGTAGAGAACCCGCCACTCTGCCAAACAGAATAGAGAAAGGACTGGCACTGTGAATGTAGCATCTCACAGCAGACGGGGCAAACAAGTATGTCGTCCTCTCAGGACCGATGAATGAACATGGCTCACCACAGTTGCTCTCTCCATCACCAAAGAACCGGCGAATGAGGTTCTCTGTCCAAAAGGGGTCACAGACGCACTCCTTGGTGATTGGGTCACACGTCCCATGGCCCGAGCAGCGGAGCAAGCACACTGTGTGGGATGAACACCAATACACAAACAGGATCAGCATACACCACGGCAGAGGACAAAGACAGACAGCTTTCTTAGTCACCAAGTGATGAGACGTCATCTAGTCTAATTTAATCTCTCATGTAATATAATCAGATATGGTCTATAATGTTGTTATAACATTGAAACAGGCTTTGATATAATATGGTATGATAAGGTAAGATGTGGTGTTCTGTGTTGTGGTACTCACTGACTGTATCCACTCGAAGGACTCTGAAGAGCAGGTATTCAGTCTTCTCCCTCAGCAGCTGACCACGCAGCAGAATGGCCAGTTTAGGACCAGGGACTGGCCCCTCAGGACCCTGCACTGAGAACCTCAGCACTGTGCTACACACACACACACACAGAATACACATGAACAATGTGTAAAAAAAAACTAAAAAAAAACATGAGTGCTTTGTATGTGTTTTCTGCATTGGGCAGTACCTGATATCTGAGTGTCCCCATAGGCCCCTTAGGTGTAGGTCATTGTCCAGGACGTGGAGCAGTGCGGCCAACTGTCTGAGCACTGTGTCCTTCTGTGACACACTCACCTGGGCCAGCGCCACCAACATCTCCACCTCCACCTCCTCACGACCCCCAGGGTCTGTGGACACACAGAGAACATACCCACTCTGACAAAACACACATATGCTGTACGTGCTGTTCAGCTCTTCCTCCTCATGCTCGTCGTGGTCTGTGGGGAAACACAGTCTGAGAACACACACACATCTACCTGGCCGCACTTCCATGGTGGCTGTGGCGATGCTGCTGCGTCCCTGGGTGTCTGTGACACGCAGCTGGAACAGATAGGTCCCCTCCACCAAGTTGGCCAGGTACAGGGAGGCCTGCTGCTCTGAACCATACAGCACGTCCTGGGGGAACAACAGGACAGAGTAGTTCCTACTTCCTACCAGTTTAGCTAACAGCATATTACAAGTTCAAACTATATTTACCGTATACCTAAGTATCAAGACTCCTCTCACTCACCCCAGCAGCAGGGCTCTGACTGTCCCGGACCCAGAGGAAGTGCACCTTGCCTGGGTCACCATCCGTCACTGAGCCTCTGAGCACCAGGGAGTTGTTGGGCAGGGTGACGGTGTGGCTACCGCTGGCATGTGCTACAGGGGGAAGGCTTCTGGCTGAGGGAGGATGGACAACAGGCTGTAGATGAATACCAACATTTTCAACCAGCCTGGGTGATGATGTCTCATCTTGTTTTGAACAGTTTTGCGGTGTTTGAAGCATTGTGTGTTTTCTTAGCAGGTTGACGTTTATTGTCATGAATTATTGTTAGGGTTAGGCATTAGGGTTAGCAGTGTGGTTAAGGTTAGGTTTAAAATCACATTTTATTGCTTTGTGGCTGTGCCAGCTAGGGACCACTCTGCAGAGCTGCCTCCAGTACATGAGTCATCCCAATAAATGCCAACCTGTGTTTTCTTACCCTCTTGAACCCTGACTGTGAGCAAGGCACTGTCTTTCAGCCCTTCTTGGTCACTCACAGTCAGACTAAATGTATAGCGGCCCGCTCTGAGGCCCGTTACTATGGCTATGGGCTTGTCCACACCCTCTGTCCTTGACCCTGGAGGACCTCTACAAAACAACACAGAAAATGACATTGTGAGAAGGCTCTTCAGCTTGTTCTTCATATCTTTATAGACTTTTATGGACTCAACCGTTGACCTATATGAACAGCGTTGGTACCTGATGGTGTCCCAGTGGTAGCTGGTGACGGCGTGGTCATCAGTGCTGCTGCTTCCGTCCAAGGTGACGCTGGTCACTGGGAGGGTCAGCTGCCTGTTAGGACCCACTATAGCCACAGGGGCTCCGTTTGACTCCTTGACCTCAGCTATGGGGGTGCTTTTGTTCTCTATGAGACAGAGAAAAACAGGTAATTTGTTGAAACATGTCCTATTCATGTTTTGATACCCTTGGCTTTACCTTGGGTTTACTACTAGGTGGACTAAGGTAAAGGAATGCCTGAAGTACACTGCCTGAGGACAATCCAATGTTGTAGAACATATCTGATACTCTGTTATAATCTTAATACTGTCCTTATGTAATTTACCTGTCTTCTGAGTGACAGAGGCACTGACAGAGGAGGTAGCTGCAGTAGGGTCATCCTGCCTGTGGGCCAGGGTAGCAGCAAGGCCAGGGCTGGAGGTGGGAGTGACATGGCTGGGGTAGGGCATTTGGTCATTCTCCACTGACTGAATGACCTTCACTGTAGCCATGGTGGAGTCTGACAACCCGGCAGAATCTGTAATGGTCAACCTGGAAAAAATCAAGATGATTCCAGCTATTCTTGTATTGTGGTGGGGAAACATTGATGGTAATGGCTTACACATTACCATCAATGTCTATGTCACGTTTCCATGAGGCTTCATTTAAAAAGAATGTCAGCTAAGGTTTTTTATAGGGAAGATATAACTATCTAAAGAAGAAAGAAAACCTTTGGTCCTGTATTCCTGTTAGTTAAACACCAACTATGATTAATAGAGACCGTGCACTGTAACTATCAGTGCAGTCTGACCTTTGTTCCATGGTAGAGCAGCATACCCAAACTATTTTATTTCATTCACTATTTGAATTTCAGGCTTGAATTGACTGGGATGAAATTGATTTGGACCCTAAGTTTAGGCCACAGAGGTCCTATCCATACCTGAACGTGTACTCCCCAGGGGCAAGGTTGGATAGGTTGAGAATCTGTGTGTCCGAGAAAGCTCCAAGCTCTATGGATGGACCTCCAACCTGCTCCCAGTGATGGCTGATGATCACTCCATCATCAGAACTCTCTGTGAGGGACCATCAAACACAAGATAGTCATAATATAGGCCAAATCTATTCTGTAAACGGACGCACATGATATCTCATTAGGTGGGTGCTTGATAGAATTGACAGTCAAATAATTGGATAGCACCTGCAAACTCAAATTCATCAACAGATTTAAATACTGGCTGTCACGATCGTAGAAATAACATTCGGACCAAGGCGCAGCGTGATATGGGTTCCACATATTTTTATTCGTGAAACGCACAAAACAAGAAAAAAGCAACCGATACGTGAAACTAAGGAGTGCTCACAGGCAACTACACATAAACAAGATCCCACAAAACACAGTGGGGAAATGGCTGCCTAAATATGATCCCCAATCAGAGACAACGATAAACAGCTGCCTCTGATTGGGAACCATACCAGGCCAACATAGAAATAAAACAACCTAGATTACCCACCCTAGTCACACCCTGACCTAACCAACATAGAGAATAAAAAGGCTCTCTATGGTCAGGGCATGACACTGGCTAACGTGATTTAAATACAGCAGTAAGACAATATTTAGACCCAAAACAGATCTTCATCCTCGATTGAAACATTGTTTTTGTTTCACATCTATAAATGTTGGAGCATTTGAGTGTGCATACCCTAATGGCTCTTAGTCCAGTATTTTGATATTAGACTAAACTCCTCGATCTGTAATGTTCATTCATCTGTCTGATACTACTGCTCTGGTGACAAGAGGAAGACTGCCCTCTACTGATTCATCAACACCATGTCCAGCAGCATCTCAACATCCACAGGGGAACATTTCTCCTTTCCATTTCTCATTTTTGGGTGACGGTCATGATGATAAATATTTAGATAATACATGAACCCAACATCTAAAACAAATTATTTATTGAGGTTGTTACAAACTTGGAAAAGAAAGAACACACTGATGCAAAAACCATTTCTCAATTTAATGAATATGGTCTTACGTTTACATTTTAGTAATTTAGCAGACACTCTTATCCAGAGCGAAATACAGGAGCAACTAGGGTTAAGTGCCTTGCTCAAGGGCACATCGACAGATTTTTCAACTAGTCGGCTCTGGGATTCGGTTACTGGCCTAAACGCTCTTAACCACTAGGCTACCTGCCACCCCAGCTATATAGTATTATATGCAAACTATTCAATTACACGATATCTGAAACAGATAGCTTATTTTGTTTACAATAATACAGTAATTGTTCATTTATAAGGCGTTTAGAAGTAGAATATACACGCCACGATGGAAATGGCCGCTTCTCTGTTGCCCTCTTTCATTGGGAAGTTTTGTTCTAGCATCTATTTTTTTCAGTATTTGACATTGTTTATTTTAAAGTGCTACCCCAAGATTATGTTAAAGTAGGCTAGCTTGGCCTGAAAGCCATTCTGTTAAAATATGTTCTAATGTTCATTAGGTATAACCCATAAGTCCTCGCAGTCTTTCTATGTCAAGCAAACAGTATGTATTGTAGCTATAAGAAATAGTTTAAATTCAGCTTGTAAACTGAAATCAGCATTTTCCCCACATTTCATATATCTAAGTCAGAGGAGAATCACTGGGTCCAACGTGACAGTGGCCTACATGTCAAATCGCTGGTCTCCAAGGGGAAAAGCCTGGTCACAGCTCCATATCTTGGCTCTAAGGGCGAAGCCGCTCACAGTGCTACTGGTGACCTGCACCACCCGTCAAAGCCCCAAAAGGCTAAAGTCCTATATGAGTCCATCCTGCTTGTTGACCCCATCAACCCCAATGAAATCAGGATGATCCTGAGGAAGGTTGGTTGTCTAGGCTCATCTCAGACGGCTGTGTCATGTCCTAAGCTATCCCAGCGGGCCTCACAGTGTCCAGTCCTGTCCCAGAGTGCTGTGCAGCATGTGGAAGGCAGTGCCTGTCAGGTGCCTGGCCACATTTCCTGCCCACTGACAGAGAAGCAGCTGAACAACATAACAAAGAAAGAAATTAAGTTAAAAAAAATACATAAATAAAAAGAAAGGACCTGGAAAAGAAATGGAGCAAGCTGCAGAGGCCTAAAGTGATCCTCAAGCTGCGACGGGGCGAAACCCGCCCTCAGCAGCAGCAGACTGAAGACAACAGCCAGCCAGATGGAAGGGGGCTCTGCCAGTATGTTAGATAAGGCGTCTATCAACAAAGGACAGAAGAGAGCAGCCAGCCAGATGGAACGAATAGAACTCCAAATCCAAACGCTTCTTCAATATCCCTCCCAGCCAGAAGAAGTCTAGAGTCATTAATATTTACTCATATGCATTTGCACCCAGCCACGTAGCCAATCACACATACACACACAAGCACTAACAACATTTGCTTTTAAGTTTAGGTTTGCAGCATCTATTAGTTTGAAAATACACTTTTACATTAACCACACACAGTCAGTGTGTAGTATTTGTATTCATATCAGTCTGTTTTATGGTACATCAGAGCTGTGACTGATCATTCATCTGATATATATTTATCTTTAGTAGGCCTACTCTAAAAGTAAATAGTAAAATTATGGTAAGATTAGTCACCATCCAAAGCCAACTATTTCATACATACGGCTGCCGTTGATGATGGTTGAGCTGGTTGGAAGTGACACGACCTGGGTTACTGGGAGGGTGACGGCTTTGGCGGTCTGGTTCCTTCTCGCCGCTGTAAGGTAAGAGATATTCCATCCATTAGGACTGTCAGCAATGTGTGACTGCTGTGTGCCCTTTCTAATTAATCCAGGAAATAAACTTCAGATCATGCTTGTAAAAAACATTGTGTTTGTGACTGTACCAGTTTGTGGCTCTGGGCCGACAGAGGCTATCAGTTCCACTGTGTCCCTGGGCAACGTTCGCTCTACAGGATTGTCAGATTATACAGAGACAAGCGATTGAGAATAAAACAAGAAAATATGAGATAGAAACAGGTTATGTAACAGGGGGAACAAAGAATATGAAAGACTACCTACAATCACCAATTAAGGTTAAAAAAAAATCCAATGAACAAAAACAAATTGCAGTACCTGTCTGTGTGGATGTGGTCAGGGGTACAGTACTGGACAGATGAGATGGGGCTTTATTGGGATGGGAAGTCCTTATTTGGCTCGGTTGGGAGGAGTGAACACTGTCATTCTGTGGTTTGGGCGTGAATGTTGGCCCTGAGCTGGCCAAGGATGTGTTCTGTAGTTCACTATCCTACAATGAAAACAACAGCAAATACATTACTATTTGTATTAGTAAAACAAGACTTGTTAATAAAGAATCTGTATTGCAAATTCCCAAATTAACCCTCTCTCCAAATCACCCTCCTGGGAATGGCTGACAAGCCTACATTAGCAAGAGAAGCTATGTGGATTACAGTATGTCCTATTCTCAAAGGATACGTGAAGGTCAGGCGCGCTGAGTGAATGTGACTACAGAGCAATTGAGTCAGCAAAATGTCACTGTAATAACACATACACACACACACACACATATATATGCAGACTGTCAGCTGGGTGACCGTTTATCATACCTCAGAGAAGTAAGCCTATTTAAAATGTCCCAGCTGTCTTTACAGGAGATATTTCCAACTATCTGCCTTAATTTAGACAGACTACGTTTTCATGGCCAGTTTGTCCACTAATTGTGAGCTAAATCTAATCACTGTATTGGATCAATGGAACATAAAACATCTATGTAACCCAGTATCATTTCCACCATGTCCTGGCAAACATGTGGTCCTCATACTGCCTGAAACCCTTTCCATGCCATCATTTCTTGTTGCGTTATGATTCCTGCCCATTGTTTCATCTGAAACTTACTTTCTTGTTTTCAGGTGTAGTGCCAGATGTGGGGTCACTGGGGGGTGCCCCCTGGTTGATAGCTGCCCCAGTGGAAGGACTGGGCAGGCTGCTTTCAGCCCCTTCTGTTGTAAATCTCAGCCCTACTAGCCTGCCTTCACTTTCCGATAGGTTGAAACCATCCCTCCCTTCCAATGCTGCAGGCCAATCTAGAAGATCCCCACCGTTATCCTCAGGGCCAAGTTCACTCTCAGGGTATTCCAAACCCATCCCACCTGGGTCATCAAAATCCATCTGGGGCCCATCTAACAGGGCTAGGTCCTTCAGTGCCTCCACGTCCCCAGAGGGGCGGGGCCTCCAGCGACTGGGGTAGGGCTCCCCCCTGACCAGAGACTGGAGCAGCAGGGTCTGGGGGGATCCTCTCTGCAGGAAGGCCATATAGGAATCAGCTCCAGGTCTCTGTCTGGGCTGACAGTTCTCCCTCTGCTGGCAGCTGAGGATGTAGCAGCGACGCTCAAACAGCCAGGCCAGGTTACAACCGGGCACATCACAACACGCCTCGGCACACTGCACCAGAGATGACACGTCCGGCACCCGCAAGATATTGCTGCTCCTCAGGGCCGGGGAGACCACAGCTTCTGAGTAGGTCGCACCCTGCCAGCACTGTGACGCCTCTGCAGCTATGGTACAGAGCACAAAGATATATGGTCAAACAGCTTTTGCTTATACTTTGCTTACATTTAGTAAAAGTCAGCAATAAAATCAGCTTGTTTCACAGTGGGAAGAGTCGCCTTCCAACATGCTCCACTAAGGCATTAACCAGATGGAACCATTAAACGGAGGAAAACTAGCATTAATTATTCAGCGATCACTTCACTGATACTGTGAGCCTAGGTATACTCACATCTTAGCTCTCAACAATATCCTCTGATAACTGAGGGACAAGGAATCAGCTGCTTTCTTTGTGTCACTGAACACAACACAGTGGCGAGTGTACGATAATGAACAAATGGACTCAATAACAGCAAACGTAATTCTTCTGCTGCTCTCACAAGGGGATATTGAGTGCACAAGCAGATCCTGGTAAACATCACCCAAATATACTGCCACTCTTAGAATGAATCAATAAGCTTTTTGGAGGTACTTAAAGGGCATATTTGGGTTCATTATCCTGTTACTAATTGTTCATTTTAACCCGGGAAAAGCATCTCTCAGTGAAACCATTGTCTTTTTAACAACATGGGTGTCACACCCTGATCTGTTTCACCTGTCTTTGTGATTGTCTCCACCCCCCTCCGGGTGTCGCCCATCTTCCCCATTATCCCCTGTGTATTTATACCTGTGTTCTCTGTTTGTCTGGTTTGTCAAGTCAACCAGTGGTTTGCCTCAGCGCCTGCTTTTCCCAGTCTCTCTTTTTCGCACCCTCCTGGTTTTGACCCTTGCCTGTCCTGACCCTGAGCCTGCCTGCTGACCTGTACCTTTGCCCCACCTCTGGATTATTGACCTCTGCCTACACTGACCCTGAGCCTGCCTGCCATCCAAACATGACTGCTGTTTGTTAACTTTATGAATGCTACAATACAACATAGAACACATAGCAAAAATATTCATTTAACATGAGGTACAGACACAAGAATGTAATTTTAAAGATGTCCCCTAACCTTCCACATAGTGCAGGATGAGACCGAGAAGCAGGTGAGCTCCTGTCTGCATGATGCACCAGACAGACTGATCTAAACCTGGAACACAGAAGAAATCAGAAACATTACACATTGTCCCAGATAATACTAATAATAATCACATCACCTACTGTATCTACCAATGACCACTTTGATACTCACAAAAGCAACATGGATTCTCCTACCCACAGAGAATGACCATTAGTATCCTCCTGCCTCATGTTGAGTGGATGGTGTGTGACTCCTCCATCCTTGGCAAGGATGACACAGCATCGCTCTCTGCCCATACCTCCCATGGTGGACTCTACTGGTGGTAAGCTGTTACTACTGTCACCCTGCTGTGTGCTTACTGTGTAGGTAAACAATTATCATATTTATGTTGTTTCAGCTAATTGTTAAGGGTAGTGGTTAGGATAAAGTGTTATTCTAATATAGGGCTAAAGATCAAGGGTCACTGTTAGTCACTGTATTTGAACTCAGGACAAAGCACTGCATTTGAACTCAGGATTGATCCCATTATCTGGGTTTTTGTATACCATGCTGAGAAAGTCACTGAATAAGCTGACACCATATTAGGCTCTAAATAACTAATTAATCAATCAATTACTTAATCATGAGTAAACCTAACATATTGGTAATGTGTGGTCGCACTAAAACACTACATCCAATAAAGTCGACAAGCTGATTTCCTTTACTTTCTCCCGATCCCCTAACGTTATATTATAAAACGCTGTTTCACCACCAAGGACAGCACTACCCTCGGCGAGAGAGGTAGTGGAGAAAAAGGGGTTTATGAGGCCTTTGATATTGACGCAACCAACTTTTTTTCTAGACTGGGGTCTGCTACAGTATTCTAGAAGCTAACGTCTAGCCTACTAACCTCACGGTTGTTGAGGGGATAACATGGTTCGACTGTGTAGCCTACTACAACAGGATATCGCATTTAAATAAATACTACCGAGCAAGCCAGAGCAGTTCAACTATTCAAAGCAGCCCTACAGCACTGTTACTGCTCATTCATACCTGTTACTGCTCATACAGCACTTGCGAAAGATGTAGCTACACGTGAGACACTCACCAAGGATGAAGGGTGCAAAAATGTATCCAAATACCGTTAGAAGTGAACGTCGTTGTTCCAGTCGAAAATACAAATTAGGGGGTGTAGTGTCCCGGCGCTCAGACACTGTGCAGTCGAAATACGCTTAGCTCGGCTCGGTTGCCACTGTCTTGTTCACGCCAGCTACTGTACCATCCTTCTCCGCTGTTCCCCTGCTGCTGTTACCAGTAGACATCCTTTGTAGCTCTTTTGGGCGCAGCCGGCTGGGTGGTGGTGTGTCTCGAGAGGCAATTTGATCTGCAGCTGAGCAAAATTAATGCGCACTGATATTCGAGGAAAGGATGCTCATGTCATGCTGCTCACCATCACTGCCTGGCCTCGGTGGCTTGCCTTCCATGCAAGGGGAGGAGGACGATATATCTTCAATATACAGTACCAGTAAAAAGATTGGACACACCTACTCATTCAAGGGTTTTTCTTTATTTGTACTATTTTCAACATTGTAGAATTATAGTGAAGACTTCAACTATGAAATAACACATGGAATTATGTAGTAACCAAAAAAAGGTGTTAAACAAATCAAAATATATATTTTACATTTGAGATTCTTCAAAGTAGCCACCCTTTGCCTTGATGACAGCTTTGCACACTCTTGGCATTCTCTCAACCAGCTTCACGAGGAATGCTTTTCCAACAGTCTTGAAGGAGTTCCCACATATGCTGATCACTTGTTGGCTGCTTTTCCTTCACTCTGCGGTCCAACTCATCCCAAACCATCTCAATTGGGTTGAGGTCGGGTGATTGTAGATGCCAGGTCATCTGATGCAGCACTCCATCACTCTCCTTGTTCAAATAGCCCTTACACAGCCTGGAGGTGTGTTTTGGGTCATTGTTCTGTTGAAAAACAAATGATAGTCCCACTAAGCGCAAACCAGATGGGATGGCGTATCGCTGCAGAATGCTGTGGTAGCCATGCTAATTAAGTGTGCCTTGAATTCTAAATAAATCACAGACAGTGTCTCCAGCAAAGCACCCCCACACCATCACACCTGCTCCTCCATGCTTCACGGTGGGAACCACACATGCAGAGCTCATCTGTTCATCTACTCTGTGTCTCACAAAGACACAGTGGTTGGAACCAAAAGTCTCAAATTTGGACTCATCACACCAAAGGACAGATTTCCACCGGTCTAATGTCCATTGCTCGTGTTTCTTAGCCAAAGCAAGTCTCTTCTTCTTATTCATGTCCTTTAGTAGTGGTTTCTTTGCAGCAATTCGACCATGAAGGTCTGATTCACGCAATCTCCTCTGAACAGTTGATGTTGACATGTGTCTGTTACTTGACCTCTGTGAAGCATTTATTTGGGCTGCAATTTCTGAGGCTGGTAACTCTAATATAATTATCCTCTACAGCAGAGGTAACTCTGGGTCTTCCTTTCCTGTGGGGGTCCTCATGAGAGCCAGTTTCATCATAGTGCTTGATGGTTTTTGTGACTGCACTTGAAGAAACTTTCAAAGTTCTTGAAATGTACCAGATTGACTTGATGTCTGAAAGTAATGATGGACTGTCGTTACACTTTGCTTATTTGAGCTGTTCTTGCCATAATATGGACTTGGTATTTTACCAAATATGGCTATCTTCTGTATACCACCCCTACCTTGTCACAACACAACTGATTGGCTCAAACGCATTAAGAAGGTAAGAAATTCCACAAATAAACTTTGAACAAGGCACACCTGTTAATTGAAATGCATTCCAGGTGACTACCTCATGAAGCTGGTTGAGAGAATGCCAAGAGTGTGCAAAGCTGTCATCAAGGTAAAGGGAGGCTACTTTGAAGAATCTCAAATATAAAATAGATTTTGTTTTGTTTAACTCTTTTTTTGGTTACTACATGATTCCATATGTGTTATTTCATAGTTTTGATGTCTTCAACTATTGTTCTATAATGTATGAAATAGTAAAAATAAAGAAAAACCCTGGAATGAGTAGGTGTGTTCAAACATTATCAACATTATACCTATTATTATTATTATATAATTTGATACTTGTTTTAATCCATATATTTATTCGATTTTCAAACAGGACTATCAACAGAGTTGGTACAGAAATGCCCCCCCCCCATTTAAAAAATAAATAAATACATAAAGTACAAACAAAACAACAACAAACAATTAGAACACCTATTATTGTTATTATTATTGTGCGGCCCTTTCCGGGTCACTTTCAGTTTCACCCAGTGACGGAATGGTTTCTCTCGAGAGGGGGCGTATTTACGAAGAATCGAAACCAAATTTTCCAGTCTGAATTTCTACTGCAATCCATGGTCCGTCATGAAAATAGTAGTATTTATTTTATAGTCTGAATTTGAAAATCTGCATTACTATATAGCATGTAGTGTTAAGTAAGCAGCCTAACTTACACGTCACCTTATTTGGAAAGGACCTGTAAGGCCTACTCTGTCAGTTGGGAGTAAGTGGAGCTGAATGCAGTTTTTGTTCCCATGGGTGAAACAGTTGTGTAAAAGTGAACAGAGATGGGGGACAAGCAACAAGACTCAGTGGAAAGGTAAGTGACAAGCCAGATATGTTTGCGATAGGTTATAGGCTATGTCGGTGGGGGCACGGTGTGACAACACCTGGTATGTGGTGGGTTTGATTCCTGCACGAGCCACATACAGCACTGAATCATGTTAGCGATCAATTTGGATTAAAGAAAGCATCTACTAAATCAGAGGCCATATTATTATAGGTGTCTGGCATTTTGTAAAGTCAGTCAATTTTTTGGGGATGAACTAATACCTCTCTTGTGATCCTCTTATGATACCTACATAAACAGACCAGCAGATGGCAATAAGAACCAAACGAGTGACTCCCTCCAACAGGTTACAGCCCCTGGAAATTCCAAGGGGAGAAAGAAGAAGAGAGGAAAGAAAAAGAGGAGTGCCGATAAGATGGAGGACAAGGAGGGAGAGATGGACAAATCTGTCCCATTGCAGTCTGTCCTGGTTCAACCACAATCAGAGGAATCTAACCCAGCCCAATCCCCATCAGTGCAAGCTGACCCACCCTTAGGGCAATCTAATCGAGAGAAACCTACACCAGAGCAACCTATCCCGGAGCAACCCAAACCAGAGACACCCAAACCAGCACAACGTAACCCTGCCCAACCACCTACAGGGCATCAAAACCCAGCCACGCTCCCTTCAGCGCTACCCAATCAAGCCCAACCAGAGCAACCCAATCCAGTGCACCCTAACCTAGGCCAACCACCTTTAGACCATCTCTCCCTAACCCAGTCAAAGGACCAGCCACCTCAAGCCCAACCACATCCAGATCAGGGTCCTCCAACCCGGTTATCCACAGATCAGTCATCTCCACACCAGTCATCACCAGATCAGTCATCTCCACAACAGTCATCACCAGAACAGCCAGATCAGTCATCTCCACAATTGTCATCACCAGAACAGCCAGAGCAGTCATCTCCACAACAGTCATCACCAGAACAGCCAGATCAGTCATCTCCACAACAGTCATCACCAGAACAGCCAGATCAGTCATCACAGTCATCTTCAGACGAGGACAAACCTAAGAAAAAGGGAGATCCAAACAAACTTTCCCTTCTGACCTGGAACATAGACGGCCTGGACCTGAACGATATCAAGGAACGTCTCTCAAGGCTACTGGACTACCTGATCAAGTGAGTCACATCAACACACAACACATTTCGTCATATAGTTTTTAGGATGAGAAGTTTGTGTGTCATTCCCGTAACCCACCCCCCCACTGCGTGGAGAGAAGCTGTGACCAATAGGAGGGAGACAGTCGTCACAGTTAATGAGATTTTGGCCCATTGCTTTTGAAGTCTGTCCTAGATTCATCTTCGGCACAATTTTCTTATTCACTTTTGTCACGGAGTAAATTCTTTTTACCCTCCCTTTTAAAACTGCACATATGAACCTTTATTTTCCATCAAAAATAATGTTCTTTTTTTTCATTAACTGCCTGGTCAAGTCACAGAACAAAATGATATGTTTACGAGTCATTAAACAACATCTTAAGCAGTGAAATAGCGTTGTGTTGATTTCTCATGTTCTTTCTCCCTTGAAGGTACCACCCCGACATTGTGCTACTGCAAGAGGTTATTTCACCAATTTACCAGGTTTTACAGCAGGTTCTGAAGCCGTATCATCTGTTGCCGGGTAAGCAATAACATTATAAAAATACAATTTCTTTAATAATATTTTTTAAATAAACTCTCAGTATGACATCAATGCAATTGTGGATTATATGACTGTAATTATGTACTGTGTTTATGGTTATCCTTCCTGTGTTATGTTGATATGGTCCATCCCAGGTAGTGACAGAAGCTATTTCACTGCCATACTGCTGAGGAAGTCCAGAGTTCAACTTCTGGAGAGTAGCATAGTGAATTACCCTACCACAGAGATGAGGAGAAATCTGCTTATGGCCCATGTAAGAACTCTCTCTGTACCTTGCTTTATCTTTTCCCGTCGTCTCTCATTCCATCAAATTTCATTAAGTAATAGAAAATGTGCACAGATACTCAAGTTAGACATCAATCAATCAATCAATCAAGTTACACATGCAGATCTCAAGTTACGATTCTGCCCTTACTCAGTGTCTCTCTGCTCTCTCTGTCATGGACCAGGTTTCTTTCCTTGGCCATCCGCTGTGTGTGATGACGTCCCACATGGAGAGCATGAAGCCCCAATCCCTGGAACGCCAGAACCAGCTGAGGACGGTGTGGAAGACAATGAGGGAGCAGCCCCAGGACCACAGCGTCATCTTTGGGGGAGACACCAACCTCAGGGACTGGGAGGTGAGACAGGGAGAGAGCGAGCGATGTGTTTGACATGTACATCATGTGTGTATGTCTGCAACGTGTCTGTGTTTCCAGGTGAAGAACCAGGGCGGTCTACCCGAGAGCATCTGTGACGTATGGGAGTCCCTGGGCCAGCCGGAAGACTGCCGGTATACCTGGGACTGTGTCACCAATGACAACAAGGACCTCCCTTTCCCTGCACGTCTGCGCTTCGACCGCATCTTCCTGAGGCAGGCCGGCGAGGGGTCAAAGGTCAGCCCAGATGGCATCACCCTGGTGGGCCTGGAGAGGTTGAATGACTGTCAACGCTTTACCAGCGACCACTGGGGTCTCCTCTGCACCTTTGTCATAAAACCTCTGTCAGGCAACACCTGAATGATACAAAGGGAACAGTTAGCTGTCCATGTCATGTCAACCTGGAACAGCATAGAAGTCTTTGCCCATCTTATTTATGTACATTGGGAGATTTCGACCTAGGAAAGAACAGGATTATGGGCACAGCAATAGTGATTAATGACTTCAATTTCTATGTTTGGCAACTGCTGCTGTTCCAAGGCACACTTTTAATTTATCCAGCCACATATTTGTCTGTGCCAACAGGTTATGTACCCTAGTCAAGGGCACATTCATACTGTCTTTGGACTTGGAAGCAGAAACTATATTGGCTACCCTCCAGGTTATAGTATCTGATTATTTTCTATCCCTGTTTTAAACATCACAGCAGTATCAAGCCAATTTCACAATAAACACATTTTGTTCCAGACAATTATTTGTATTTGTAATTATTACACTTTGATATGACTTTCTATGTCATTTTAATTTGCAAGGCTGTATTGTTTTAGAGAACAGTTTATTAACTTGCTGTTACTGTAACAGATCTCTACCATTTTGCACTCACAAAGTGAACGTGTTGTGTATTAGAAGCCTTACCCAACCATTCAGTAAAAATAGCACAGAAGAACCCCATACCAAACATTTTCCTACTCCAAATTAATGAAGTTAGTTCTGGTTTCTCTCCACTAGAGGTAGTTCTGGTTTCTCTCCACTAGAGGTAGTTCTGGTTTCTCTCCACTAGAGGTAGTTCTGGTTTCTCTCCACTAGAGGTAGCTCTATCCATATCCCAGATCCACTCACTGCGCCAGACACTGAGTGGAGAAATGACCTCCAAAAATAAACTCCTTTATCGCATTAGGGATAAAGCCAGCCCTATGAATAACACCTGTCTAGTCCTGATAGCACCACCCCAACAGAGCCACCCTCACTGTGAGAGAGAGAAAGCGTGGTGCATTCATTCATGAAACCGGTGCTTTGTCAATGGTATCCATCGTGGCATTAAGCTGCCAAATCAGACAGGAGAAAATACAGACACAAAACAGACTTCAAACTGTTTTTGTGACTACATGACCACTTGTATGCTGTTTCCTGAGCAGCTGGTCTGGTTGAGACTGACGGTATCTAATAGATGTTCTGTCTTGACTGTTTCTCTAATGCTTTTCTCCTCTCTTGGCGTTCTCTATTACTGATAACCTCAAGAATGAATGCTCCCTCATTGAAATGCCTTGAACATTTTGCTATCAATAATGTGCATCAATGGGTATGCAAACGTAGCAGCTGACTCATGTATTTTTAGGGAGGGGTTGGTTGCAAGGCTAATGATTTGTTTTGACAACCATAGATAATTTCTTTATTTCGCTGATCATATATTTCTTGTGTTAGGGTGTGCGTTAGGGTGACTTTCTTCACAAAGTGTGTGAGTCTGTGCTTTTGAGTAAGTGTGTGTAGGCATCTTTGTGTGCTATTATGTGCATGATTGTGTGTGTGTGTGTGCGCACTCACGATTGTGTGTATGCATGCGTGCGATTATATACAGTCATTGGTGTGTGTGTGTGTGTGTGTGTGTGTGTGTGCGGGCTTGCGCACGATTGTATCGGTTTGCTGTGGCTTTCTGTTCCTGCACAGGTTGTTTCCTGAGTTATCTCCCCTAGGACCAGTGCACCCTCTTGTCTGTTTTAGATGGATGGCAGTATCTTCTGTAGGGGGAGAAATGGGTGAACAGGGCCCCAGTGTTTTCCTTTGGAAAATTGATTGGGAGCTCATTTTCTCAGCTGTTTAATCCGAGCCGAATGCAAATATGTCGGCACAGTCTGCCGGAAATTAGGAGAGATGGCAACCTGTCAACGTGAGGAATTATTTGTTACTGGCGTGGCTTCAGCGAGCGGGCTAGCTTACATGTATATAAATGCACTAGCGCCTTCTCCGTTAACATCCTCAGTAAATAGCCTGTCAGTCAATCAGCCAGGTGCATTCTGGGACAGTAGCCAAAAATAGGTTTATTTGTTTTGTTTTGGGGAGGTACAGAGGATGACCTGGAAAAGGTGCAAATCCTCTGTGTGTTAGACATCACACTCATTCTCTCATGTGATGATACTGTCTCTAGGAATGAAGACTAAAGCTGGTTGAAACGATCATGTCTATTTGTTTTATTTTCAAGGTTGTAACCTGACCAAAGAGACATACAGGCCTGTAGTAGAACATCCAATTATCAATTTTGACAGTGTCATTATTCATGCAATTATCACGTTTATCCATAAAAATATCTATGTCCACTTTCTATCTACTTACAATTAAACATAGTGTGGAATATAATTCACATATGAATTATCATGCAATCTTCTTGCTGAATATTAAAATAGGTGGTCAAACAACAAAGCAAAAACATGGTCAATTTGCTTTTCTACTGTATCAGAGACTAGGGCCTTAGAATGGTTAATATTGGTAATATGTTATCATGTATTGATATTCACTGTGACTTTAACATCATTCTCAAGGTCAGTCTCATGAGGCACTGTACTGTTCCTTCCAGGATTCAGCAGTGTGCGGAGGCTTTCTCCTATACACTACAACCCCCTCCCTCCTTCATGTAGTGCTGTGGACAAATGTTGTTCTAATTCCTGTCCAAGGCAGCAGTCTAAAGGACAGGCCTCTAATGAAGAAACAAATGCCTGTAATATGTCTGTCACCACCTCTTTGTCTTTTCATTGTAGTCCACATCCTCCTCTCCTCTCTCCCTTTTTCTCTTTTCTCCTCCCTCGCTCCACCTGATTTTCATAATCAATCGCTCCCAATCTCAGCTGTGCAGTAACTGAAAACCATAACCTCCCCTCTGTTCCCTTTCACCGATCCTGTCAAAGTTTTTCTTGTTTTTAAAGTGCCTGCCTCAGCAGCTTGGTTCCCCATTGGTTAACCTCTCTGACCCAGCCTACTGATTTGGCTTGGGGTAGCTGATTCACAGGAAGCGTACACAGGAAGGGGTTACATAAGTACTTCCTCTCCTACCACTGGCAGCCTCTCATTCAGTGTGTGCATGTAGAGCACATTTCTATACCCTTAAAGCTAACAAGGGTCAATAAATATGTCTGTGTTTTTGGACTCGAGAAACAGATACAGTTGTGATGAATTCAGAGTTTTTTTTGTTAACATAGACATGAGAAGAGGTGACATACCTTTCTCTGTTCTTACTGTACAATTGAGTCAAACCGTCTAGGCTGTAACCAGAAGGTAATAGCCCTAGGGCACAAACCATCCAGTCTAGGCTGTAACCAGAAGGTAATAGCCCTAGGGCACAAACCATCCAGTCTAGGCTGTAATCAGAAGGTAATAGCCCTAGGGCACAAACCATCCAGTCTAGGCTGTAACCAGAAGGTAATAGCCCTAGGGCACAAACCATCCAGTCTAGGCTGTAATCAGAAGGTAATAGCCCTAGGGCACAAACCATCCAGTCTAGGCTGTAACCAGAAAGTAATAGCCCTAGGGCACAAACCATCCAGTCTAGGCTGTAATCAGAAGGTAATAGCCCTAGGGCACAAACCATCCAGTCTAGGCTGTAATCAGAAGGTAATAGCCCTAGGGCACAAACCATCCAGTCTAGGCTGTAATCAGAAGGTAATAGCCCTAGGGCACAAACCATCCAGTCTAGGCTGTAACCAGAAAGTAATAGCCCTAGGGCACAAACCATCTAGTCTAGGCTGTAACCAGAAGGTAATAGCCCTAGGGCACAAACCATCCAGTCTAGGCTGTAACCAGAAAGTAATAGCGCTAGGGCACAAACCATCCAGTCTAGGCTGTAACCAGAAGGTAATAGCCCTAGGGCACAAACCATCCAGTCTAGGCTGTAACCAGAAGGTAATAGCCCTAGGGCACAAACCATCCAGTCTAGGCTGTAATCAGAAGGTAATAGCCCTAGGGCACAAACCATCCAGTCTAGGCTGTAATCAGAAGGTAATAGCCCTAGGGCACAAACCATCCAGTCTAGGCTGTAACCAGAAGGTAATAGCCCTAGGGCACAAACCATCCAGTCTAGGCTGTAACCAGAAGGTAATAGTCCTAGGGCACAAACCATCCAGTCTAGGCTGTAATCAGAAGGTAATAGCCCTAGGGCACAAACCATCCAGTCTAGGCTGTAACCAGAAGGTAATCGCCCTAGGGCGCAAACCATCCAGTCTAGGCTGTAACCAGAAGGCAATAGCCCTAGGGCGCAAACCATCCAGTCTAGGCTGTAACCAGAAGGCAATAGCCCTAGGGCGCAAACCATCCAGTCTAGGCTGTAACCAGAAGGTAATGGCCCTAGGGCACAAACCATCCAGTCTAGGCTGTAACCAGAAGGCAATAGCCCTAGGGCACAAACCATCCAGTCTAGGCTGTAACCAGAAGGCAATAGCCCTAGGGCACAAACCATCCAGTCTAGGCTGCAACCAGAAGGTAATGGCCCTAGGGCACAAACCATCCAGTCTAGGCTGTAACCAGAAGGTAATGGCCCTAGGGCACAAACCATCCAGTCTAGGCTATAACCAGAAGGTAATGGCCCTAGGGCACAAACCATCCAGTCTAGGCTGTAACCAGAAGGTAATAGTCCTAGGGCACAAACCATCCAGTATAGGCTGTAACCAGAAGGTAATAGCCCTAGGGCACACTGTAAGAAAGTGTGACCTTCTCTGACCCACTTTGATGCATGGTCAATCATACTAATGTGACTGTAATATTGTTCTCGGGGGGAATGCTGTGTAAAAGTATCTGATCGATAGTAATCACATTTAAGTTTCAAAAGCGGTGATAGAAGACCCTAAGAGGTTATTAAGGGACTTTTCAACCCCCCTATTGGAGCTCAGTCTGTGTCAGAGCATATGTGTGAAATGAACTGGGGTCATAAAGGGGTCGTATTAGCTTGCACCACTGGCTAACTGCAGGAGGAACAGTGGCCTTGCTTTTCCCTCTACCATAGTGGAGTGGCAGTGGCAAAACACTGGCGGAATGGGGGAGGAAATGTTTTGGAACTGTAGATATGTGTGTGGTCAGAGCTAGAAGGATCAACAAAGGGCAAATTGTTGCCAGCAGCAGAAATGCTGAAACAACTTCACACACACATCTCATTTCAGAGGCCCCCCGGGCTTTTTGTTGGGGTAGCTGGCCCCTTTGATGTTATCCTCAGTCTACCATACATATCTGTCCTATCGCCGGAGATTGTTTGCATACACTTCCTTGTCATGCCTACCTTGACATGTTAAGACATACCCAGTAGATCATTTCACATTTCCTCACCATCAGCTGTTGAAGACAGGTCTAATCTTCCAGCCGACATATTTTGGCCTGATAAGCAGGACCTCTCAATAAGGATAATCGTTTAGCGGTGCCAAGATAACAACTTTGAAGAGAGGAGGTTTCTGACTGAAAGATCAGAAAGTAGATAGCATTGCAACACACCCACAGACACCCTAAAGCTTAGGTAAGGATTTTATATGAAATGTGGGATTTGATTTAATCCTTCTGCCAAAGAAACCTGTAGTTGGTATTTCATCTCTGTGTCAAAGGTGTAGCGGAGGTCAACTAGTCGTAGACGAATAAGCAACTTTGGATTTTCTCAGTACAGGGCGGTGTCATTACTTTAGTTTTGGTTCTCAGCTAGCTGAAACTTATCTGGTGGCTCTAAGGCAGCACATTTTGATTTGGTTTCATTTATTTGACCATTTGAAAACATAACTGAGCTGTGTAAGTGGATGCACAATGTTTAAGATCACCACAAACAAGTTTGCAACTTATTTCCATTGTGGTCCTTACATTAGCAAGTTGACATTGGACCCATGCTGGCAGCCAATGGCACCAGCAGCCAAATATACCGTGGACAAATGGTTGCCCATATTTCCTTATTTTTAGGTAAATCACCATAAATGAGAACGATTTGTCATTTAATGCCACTGAACCATCTGCCTATTACCAAGCCTGATGTCCTTACCAAGGCTGTCATCAAATAAAACATTCAACTATCTTGAATAAATAGTGGTATTTGTTTGACATGGTGGGCTCATTTTGAAATGAATGGATTAAAATCCATAAGAAAGCTAGACTCCAATTTTGAACTAAATGCTCACTACACATTGGTTTGAACAGTGAAGACAGAGGTCAGGTGAGAAGTGATTTAGTCAATTTCGAGATAAGAATGATTATATGGCCATGATTGCAAAGACAGTCACCTTTTTCTTGTACTGGGTATTCCAGTATGTGGCCTGAGTTGGTAAACAGTCTGACCCTCTGGGGACATTTAAGGATACACCTCTGGACATCATGTTGCATATTGATTTGATTTGAGCTAATCCAGACGGCCCAGGTACAAGATCATTAGATTAGGGTGGACAGTATAATGGGTAGGATTATGCAATCCAGCTTAATATGAGATCGCCCTAGTTTAGCGACACGTTATGTAAACGTATTTGGGGTTTCAATGATAATGAGTTCCTGATGGTTTGTCAGGCGATGTTCACCTTCCATAAACGCTGAGAACAGGGACAATAGACACATCCCTTAGCTGAAGTACACTGTATTCAACTTCCTGCTGTATTAAACAGTATTTGATTGGATTTATTTGATTCTTTATCCAGGAAGTACCTTTAAAATGAAGAGTATATAAGAATATATTCTTTAGTGAGACCTTGCTTACTGTACAACCAATACAGAGTTATACATATGAGCTGTCATAGCACCTTCTATGTCCCACCAAAATGTGTATGAAATGTTTTCCTAATCCGAACATTTAGCTAACAGTGTGTCGTGTCTTTACTATCCTTATGACAAGGGTAAACTGTGTTCTTTCAATGGACTGTCATTGTCATGAATTGAATTGTGTTATTATCCCATGTTGCATAATATGGTACTGTAAGTATAGTCACGAAGACATGGCCATTGACTTGTTTTTTCATCAGTACAGACACGGACAGAGAGTACACACACATACACACACACACTTTCACACACACACACACACACACACACACACACACACACACACACACACACACACACGCTTAGGGAGCAGTGCATTGAGATGGGCGGCAAGGTTGATTTCAGCACCATGGACAGTGTTAGCTGAACTGCCTGAGTGAGAATGGGAAGAGAGAGTCTAGAAGAGGGGAGATAAGAGGAGAGAACAAGATGAGAGAGCAACGAGGAGGGCAGAGGAAAGAAAGAGGAGGAAGATATAGGTGATAAAGGAGTGAAGAGCTGAGGGGAGAGAAGAGGTAGAGGAGAGCAGGATAACAGGAGAGAAACCGAGGATTTATATTTATATGGCTCTGTCCTTGGAGGGACCTCTGTGTTAATTCCTGAACTAATGATAACAGAGGCAACAGCTGTCGTATTGCTCTGCCCTGAACATTTGATTAATGAGATTTTACTATTCGCCAAATGCACGGTATAACTAGCCGATTAAACTCAACTCCACGGTTTATGATGGAGTTGAGTGGCGACTAGTGTGGGCGGACTGGAGCTCCTACGTCACATAACATTTTATCAAAAATGAACGATGTTGTTTGTAATTGCGGGCTATTCTTTGTGTGCTGACATCAATCGTTTTTAATTTAATGTGAATCTGAATCTGGTAACAGGCTTGTGATTGAATAGGTTTCTGATTGAGTTTGTCAGTTGGGTAATTTATCACGCCGGATAGGGCCAAGCACAAATCTAAAACCTGATGGTTCAGTTGAGACTCCTGTGTCTCTTTCCTCTGATGCCTGATCATCGGTAATTACAGCTTTGCTGCATCTTTCATCCTGTCTTTCCTCATGACTACACAGGCAAATACATGTCAATCAGATGTTGGAGATGGGAGTTGTTGTTGGCTGTTTGATGGTAATTATTGAGGAAATTTATTGGAGCTTTTACTATTTGTGTCACACTGCAATTCCGTTTGGAAACCCTGGTTAGGGGCCGTATTTGTGTTGTTCTGCTATAGATTCCGACAGTGAGCAGAACCATATGATACTCGGGTGAGACCCGTTTCCCTCCCTCTAATCCCTGCTGTGTTGGTTGGTTCTGCCTCAGGCTTGTGTCGGGGGTTGGGACACAGTTGCTGAACACCACCACTATGGGGTCTACCCCCTGCCCAATGCCCGCCTGGCATTTCCAGCTGCCGACGCCGTGACTCGTGATGTTCACCAGATGCATGCGCCATGGTGACTGTCTGGCTGGTTGACACTGGTGGCACCTCCAACTCACTGTCTAGATTGATGTTGAGTTGAGCGAAGCATTTGAAAAGGCATACACAGCATACTGTCCTCGATATAAAACACAAACAGGGAAAATGTTCCCATGTGTCTCTTCTTTGAGATGAGATTCTGCAATCATCAGTCATACTAAGATCCCTCAGTTCTTATCCATCAAATGATCTAGTCAACTATACAAACGCAGCACTTTGAGAAATTCAGACATATTCTCCTGCTATAACCGCATCACATCCTCCTGTAAATATCCACATGCATCCATTCCTCCAGTGGGTTGACTGGCAAGGCTAAACGCTCATTTCCTGGCCAGGAATTGTTTTCGTGATTTGTCTCCCCGCCTTGGTTCTTCCCCTCCCTTCCCCTCTTTCCCAGTGTACCTGTATTATTTTTTGCCAGGAGGCAGGATTGCTCCTGGAAAGCGGCTGGCTAAAAGATGCATCTAGTTATTATCATCATCATTATCACAGGCTTTAATCTTGTCCCTTATTGAGGCACTGTGAAATGACATCCAGGCTCTGTGAGACCGTTATTAGAGCCACGGTGAGACACAACACTGATTTGATTATTTGGTTCTTGGAGGGACCTCCTATTGTTTAACGTTTCTGCAAAGCAAATTGCAGTTTGATTTCACATGTGCTGCAAAAATAAGATGATTATTGAACATGACCCTAAAACAGATAAATCCCCTTTAACATATTCTTTGAATGGATCTTTCCTATTGGCAAACTCCTATTGCTGCCTATGCAAAATACATTATTTTCTAAATTAACAAGAAATGTTAATTATCTCTTTTAACATTTCTCCCATTTGCTCCTTAGCTGAAAGGTTCTGCTACTCTTTAGCCCATTAATGGTTCTCATTTGTTTCATCTGGTTCTCACTGGTTCTCCTCTGGCTTTCCCCTCCCAGTGTTCAGGATGAATGTTCAGTAGTGGTGGGCATTCATTCATTGCCTCTGTATCAGAGCTGCTGATCAGATGGAGAATGGCTGTGCAGAATAAGGGAACAATGCAAACAGCCCTCTCCTGGATGAAACAATCTCCCCCCAGGATAAGAAAGCAATTCCAGCCAGCCTTGTAGTTAAGATTTAAACACCACTGCTAAACAGCATATACCGTATGTATCGCGCACGTGCGTGTGTGTGCATTTGTGCGTGTGTGTGTGTGTGTACATGGGTTGGTACACGTTATGAATGTAGTTGGATGTGCGTTAGTGTTGTTTTTTGTGTTAGTATATGTATGGTTGTGGAATCATGGAGATTCACTGTAGAATGCTGTTTTTATCAGATAAAATGTGTGTGTTTGTGCCTGCCTGCCTGCCTGCCTGCCTGCCTGCCTGCCTGCCTGCCTGCCTGCCTGCCTGCCTGCCTGCCTGCCTGCCTGCCTGCCTGCCTGCCTGCCTGCCTGCCTGCCTGCCTGCCTGCCTGCCTGCCTGCCTGCGCATGTGATGTGATGTGTGTGTGAATATTCTCCACTTCAGATAGTGATTATAGCCCAATCTCTCCATTGATTCACCTATCACTTTGTCCCCATCAACAGCTGTCACAGACCCTCTACTGAACAGTTCCTATCGATAATGGACACTTGTGACTATATAGACCTGTCAGTGGTCAAGGACTCACCTGTCCATAGCTCTCTCAGCCTTCTGACAGGCAGAGTTGGATCAATGCATAGCGACACCCGGTGAGGTAGGGGGAAGGTGACAGTGTGACACGAGGTGGGTGACACCACATGGAGTGTGTACGGCCCAGTATATCACTGGGGCCGAGCTCCCTGCCATCCAAGACCTCTATAATAGGTGGTGTCAGAGGAAGGCCCTAAAAATTGTCAAAGACTCCAGCCACCCAAGTCACAGTAAACGGCTACCCGGACTTTCTGCTTTTCAGCCCCTACCTACATGTACATATTACCTCAATCAATCACCTAACCAAACCTACATGTACATATTACCTCAATCACCCCAACTACCTCGTACCCCAATACATTGACTGGGTACCAACTCTTTGTATATAACCTGTATATAGCCTTGTTATTGTTATTTTATTGTGTTATTTTATTGTGTTACTATTTTATTTTGATCTATTTGTTAGTTTTCTTACTTTTTAACTGCATTGCTGGGAAAGGGCTCGTAAGTAAGCATTTCACGGTAAAGTCTATATTTGCTGTATTCGGCGCATGTGACAAACAATTTGATTGGATTTGATTTGATGGAGCATTGCTGACATGCTCCAGTCCAAGGTATTGGAGAAAGAGTCATACACATTGTACATACACAGACAGATGCACATACACACAGGCAGAACACAAACACATAATGCAGACTTGCGCACGCATGCACACAATTGCACACATACAAATGCTCACAAATGCATGCACGCACACATGCACCAGTACGCAGGCAGGCGCAAACACACACACAAACAGGTAAACTCACTCACACATACACCAATTTAATTTCTCTCTACCCCTCCCCCAACACACACACACACACACACACACACACACACACACACACACACACACACACACACACACACACACACACACACACACACAGAATCACCTTCCACCTTTCCATCAAACCCACTCCCATACCTCACCTATGACCTTTGACCTCACTTCTTCATTACATTCGATGAAATAGTTACCTGAACTTCTCAACCCTCTTTTTTTTCTATCAGTCTCCACATGATCCCCTTTCTATTTTCTATCAGTCTCCACATGATCCCCTTTCTATTTTCTATCAGTCTCCACATGATCCCCTTTCTATTTTCTATCAGTCTCCACATTATCCCCTTTCTATTTTCTATCAGTCTCCACATGATCCCCTTTCTATTTTCTATCAGTCTCCACATGATCCCCTTTCTATTTTCTATCAGTCTCCAGATGATCCCCTTTCTATTTTCTATCAGTCTCCATATGCTCCCCTTTCTATTTTCTATCAGTCTCCACATGATCCCCTTTCTATTTTCTATCAGTCTCCACATGATCCCCTTTCTATTTTCTATCAGTCTCCAGATGATCCCCTTTCTATTTTCTATCAGTCTCCACATGATCCCCTTTCTATTTTCTATCAGTCTCCACATGATCCCCTTTCTATTTTCTATCAGTCTCCACATGATCCCCTTTCTATTTTCTATCAGTCTCCACATGATCCCCTTTCTATTTTCTATCAGTCTCCACATGATCCCCTTTCTATTTTCTATCAGTCTCCACATGATCCCCTTTCTATTTTCTATCAGTCTCCACATGATCCCCTTTCTATCAGTCTCCATATGCTCCCCTTTCTATTTTCTATCAGTCTCCATATGATCCCCTTTCTATTTTCTATCAGTCTCCACATGATCCCCTTTCTATTTCCTATCGCTCTCCACATGATCCCCTTTCTATTTTCTATCGGTCTCCACATGATCCCCTTTCTATTTTCTATCAGTCTCCACATGATCCCCTTTCTATTTTCTATCAGTCTCCATATGCTCCCCTTTCTATTTTCTATCAGTCTCCACATGATCCCCTTTCTATTTTCTATCAGTCTCTACATGATCCCCTTTCTATTTTCTATCAGTCTCCACATGATCCCCTTTCTATTTTCTATCAGTCTCCACATGATCCACTTTCTATTTTCTATCAGTCTCCATATGCTCCCCTTTCTATTTTCTATCAGTCTCCACATGATCCCCTTTCTATTTTCTATCAGTCTCCACATGATCCCCTTTCTATTTTCTATCAGTCTCCACATGATCCCCTTTCTATTTTCTATCAGTCTCCACATGATCCCCTTTCTATTTTCTATCAGTCTCCATATGCTCCCCTTTCTATTTTCTATCAGTCTCCACATGATCCCCTTTCTATTTTCTATCAGTCTCCACATGATCCCCTTTCTATTTTCTATCAGTCTCCACATGATCCCCTTTCTATTTTCTATCAGTCTCCACATGATCCCCTTTCTATCAGTCTCCATATGCTCCCCTTTCTATTTTCTATCAGTCTCCATATGATCCCCTTTCTATTTTCTATCAGTCTCCACATGATCCCCTTTCTATCAGTCTCCATATGCTCCCCTTTCTATTTTCTATCAGTCTCCATATGATCCCCTTTCTATTTTCTATCAGTCTCCACATGATCCCCTTTCTATTTTCTATCGGTCTCCACATGATCCCCTTTCTATTTTCTATCAGTCTCCACATGATCCCCTTTCTATTTTCTATCAGTCTCCACATGATCCCCTTTCTATTTTCTATCAGTCTCCATATGCTCCCCTTTCTATTTTCTATCAGTCTCCACATTATCCCCTTTCTATTTTCTATCAGTCTCCACATGATCCCCTTTCTATTTTCTATCAGTCTCCACATGATCCCCTTTCTATTTTCTATCAGTCTCCACATGATCCCCTTTCTATCAGTCTCCATATGCTCCCCTTTCTATTTTCTATCAGTCTCCATATGATCCCCTTTCTATTTTCTATCAGTCTCCACATGATCCCCTTTCTATTTTCTATCGGTCTCCACATGATCCCCTTTCTATTTTCTATCGGTCTCCACATGATCCCCTTTCTATTTTCTATCAGTCTCCACATGATCCCCTTTCTATTTTCTATCAGTCTCCATATGCTCCCCTTTCTATTTTCTATCAGTCTCCACATGATCCCCTTTCAATTTTCTATCAGTCTCTACATGATCCCCTTTCTATTTTCTATCAGTCTCCATATGCTCCCCTTTCTATTTTCTATCAGTCTCCACATGATCCCCTTTCTATTTTCTATCAGTCTCTACATGATCCCCTTTCTATTTTCTATCAGTCTCCATATGCTCCCCTTTCTATTTTCTATCAGTCTCCACATGATCCCCTTTATATTTTCTATCAGTCTCCACATGATCCCCTTTCTATTTTCTATCAGTCTCCATATGCTCCCCTTTCTATTTTCTATCAGTCTCCACATGATCCCCTTTCTATTTTCTATCAGTCTCTACATGATCCCCTTTCTATTTTCTATCAGTCTCCATATGCTCCCCTTTCTATTTTCTATCAGTCTCCACATGATCCCCTTTCTATTTTCTATCAGTCTCTACATGATCCCCTTTCTATTTTCTATCAGTCTCCACATGATCCCCTTTCTATTTTCTATCAGTCTCTACATGATCCCCTTTCTATTTTCTATCAGTCTCTACATGATCCCCTTTCTATTTTCTATCAGTCTCCACATGATCCCCTTTCTATTTTCTATCAGTCTCCATATGCTCCCCTTTCTATTTTCTATCAGTCTCCACATGATCCCCTTTCTATTTTCTATCAGTCTCCACATGATCCCCTTTCTATTTTCTATCAGTCTCTACATGATCCCCTTTCTATTTTCTATCAGTCTCCACATGATCCCCTTTCTATTTTCTATCAGTCTCTACATGATCCCCTTTCTATTTTCCATCAGTCTTCCCTATTTCTATTCTGCCCCACTCTATATGCAGCATGGCACACTCTCTTAATTTGTTGATGGCTCCATCTATAACATTACTCTAATACTCAAAATACACACACACACACACACACACACACACACACACACACACACACACACACACACACACACACACACACTACCTCTGTGTTTCTACTTCCCAGTGCTAGTATCGACACACCACTGCGTCCTGCCCTTTGGCACTGATTCCTCACAGTAATTCAGTTTCTAAATAAAGACATTGACTCTGTCAGAGAGGGGTAGAGAGAGAGAGTGAGAGAGAGAACAATGGATTTCTCCTTGAGTTTGGCCTCAGTGACATGTGGCCTGAGGGAGACGGCTTGCTGAACGCAGTGCTGAAATGGATACCGAATAAAAAGCAACAATGACTATATCGCAGGGTTTGAGTTAAACCCAAAAGCTATGTTTTAATCACTGACTGTTAATGGAACAGCAACAATGATGGATCCATTCACATTTACATTAAAACAGCTGACTTAGGACATCTGAAGTTTTATATTTATGCCAAAAGGCTGGATGACAAATAAAGGGTGCCCTCCTGCATAATGTTACCATACAAAAATCCAAGGACTCAAGTTGGCAGTTCAAATGACATGCAAGGGTAAGCGATACAGAGGTCAAATATAAAATTGCATTCAAGAAATGCGAAACTGGACACGACCAATAAACTTTGATTTGATTTGACATCAATTGATTATGAATGTTGAAGGATTTCTTATTTTTTTTTAAGGGATGTTGGTTTTCAGGTATACAAGTGAGTGTCTAATTTTCCTCTCTCGTGTGTAAATGCAAGTAATTGTTTTACTCTCACTGATGAGCATTCAATCCTAGGCTCTATTCAGTGTTGTGTCTCCCTGTGGCTCTAAATCCTGTACTGCAGCATTTATATAGTAGTACTGTAGGCCTATCCTATCCGAGTCATTTCAATGTGGAGAATTGGGTAATATTTGGTAGATACGTTGAACAATGAGATTCCAACCTATTTTCACCCACTCAAAAGACAGCCAAAAATGTGTTTAATTCCCAATGTGTTATAACTATGCTTTCAACCATTTAAAAGCACACCAAAGTTAAAATTGGAATACAATGTCAGATATTTTGTTTATATATACACAACAACTTAATATGTTATCACTGTGCTTCATCTAATAGCACAACCAAATTACCTGGATTGCAGTTAGTTGAGATTACATTAAAGTACATGGTCCAAGTGAAAAATGCCATTTGAGATTATGTGTAGATTATTATAGCAATGGTGAAGATTTCCACAGATCTGCGACCCTGAACATGCATACTTTCTATGATTACATAAGAAGACATTTATTGCTACAGTAACCTCAAAATGTGGCCATGGATGTGTTACTCCTCTTTTAAGGTTGAATAAATACTGTTGTATGTAAGATAGCCTTAACATTAGGCTATTTACTGTCTTACAAAAGTAATATTGAATTGTGTTTGGTTGACAACACAACAAAATATCAACATTTAAAGGAGATGTATCAACTTCTTGGATAATTCCATCTGAGCCACTGGCTTAATCCTATTCTTCAACTTTTATTTTTGGTTGAGATGGAGACGTGAATCTAACATATAATTTTTTTAACTTGTCCGCAAGTTAAAGATGCACTCCGGGATCTTGAGCAAAACATTTTTTTACATATTACACAAATTGGATTCGTAGCATATCATGAATAGCAAAAATCGTATGATATCACACAAATTGCAAAATTCCTAACATATCACAGAAAATGGATGACATAGTACACAATTGGATGACGTAGTACACAAAAAACGGGGAACATTTTTGGCTCGTGAGCACCACTTTCAAAACTACTGTCTGAAATTATACAAAAGTTCGAGAGTGGATCTTTAATAGGCTATTAACCAGGTTGTAAAAGCCGTATTGAATTGTGTTTGGTTGTCAACGCAACCAAATATAAACTTTTGAAGGAGATTATCTTCTGCTTGGATAGCTCCATCTGCCACTGAGTCTGGCTTTAATTCCAGTTTGTCTACAAATTAATAACTGATATGTTGGGATTCACATTTCCATTTCAACCAAAATTCTAAGTTAAAAAATAGGACTAAATCACATCAAACTTTAAATGCACCATAAATACAGTTTCATTTTATTTATTCCTATTCTTTAACTTTTATTTTTGGTAGAGATGGAGACATTAATCCAACATATTACTATTAACTTGTAGGTTCCATGGCTGCCAAATCTTTACGTTTCTCAAAGTTAAAGTCAAAATCCCCTCAGAGAACCTCACAGTCAAGTCAAGCCATTGTCTAAAGATGTTTTATTGTCACATACACCAGATAGGTGCAGTGAAATGTGCTGTTTTACATGGTCAGCCATAGTAGTACAGCACCTCTAGAGCAAATTAGGCTTAGGTGCCATGCTCAAGAGCACATCAACAGATTTGTTAGCTCAGGTACTTGAACCAGTAACCTTTCATGAATATTCCACATTTTTGCTGTGAAAAAAGTCAAGTATTCCAATCATTCATTTGGAGCCAAATGATGAACCAACCTCATGCTCTTTGAAAAGGTCAACGTACTTTAATTGTCTGAAAAATCCTCGGCATAACAGCAAAATATGCAGCAGGAATCAAAATCACAACATTCTTCTTGATTAAAATGTTTCCACCAAGTGCTTCTGCTCGGGGGTCTGTTTGCTACCTTAACATCACGGAACAATGACAATTCAAACTGCAGTCTCAGGCATCAACTCAGCCACCTGGAGTTTTGCTAATAGCTCAAGACCCTTTGACTTCGAGAAAGATGCCAGTAAGTCATTTACGTGCAGACTCATGCTAATGCTAATGGGCTCGTTTGAGTGGGAAGGCTGAAGCAACCGACTGCAGACGCAAGTCGAGGAGTGAAATCGAGTGAGGTGCATCTGCAAAAGCCGAAAGTCGGACACTGATGTGGTTTTCCAACAGAAAGGCTGAGTGGAACATGGCTCAGTGTAATGTCGAAATGAACATGTTTCCAACACCCGTATCGCACACTCACAAACTGTAAATATATTGTACTATTTTTATATATATATATATATATATATTGTACTATATATTGGTTAGAGAGAGCCTCAAATATCACATTCATTTGTCGATTGTATACATGAATCGTACAAAGTTGGTTCCTGTTTCAGTCACTTCTTTGGTCAAACAAAAAACACTCTAATTATTGGTTGACAATTGAGCCTCCCACAATGCAGGCGATGGGTGCAGGACGAAGTTGGTGAAAAGCAACTGCAGAAACTTGCAGTTGACTGCAGTCAAAATTTCATGACCTTTGATAGCATGTTTTTTGTAAAGTTCATGCAGTCGTCATGTAGGTGCAAGTTGGACAATATTTATCCCCATAATGATACACACTTTGGAAGGCGATGACCAACGATGGCAAAAAGTGACAAAAGTGATCCACTCGAACGCGCCCAATCTATGGCAGGTCTAAACTCCTGTGATCCTTGCAAAACAACTGCAACCATCTGCAGCAATGATTTATATATACACTAGATGACTGACAGGGGATGTCGTTTTGAAGCCACTGCGCCTCCATCTTGACACTTCCCCACCGTGGTAAAATATATTTTGGAAGCTATAGAAATCATTTACTACTAGGCAGGTTTCCATTGACCCCGGTTTATTAGACAAAAGCAATGTCGCAAAAAAAATTGAAACTTATGTCATGCAATAAAATGAAAATTAATTACTTAAAAATCATACAATGTGATTTTCTGGATTTTTGTTTTAGATTCCGTCTCTCACAGTTGAAGTGTACCTATGATAAAAAATTACAGACCTCTACATGCTTTGTAAGTAGGAAAACCTGCAAAATCGGCAGTGTAACAAATACTTGTTCTCCCCACTGTATTTGTGAATTCTACATGTCATATATAAGACTGCACAACGAACTCATGCTGATGGCAGAGCAGCAGTATTCAGCCATCAGCAAGAACAAGAAATTTGCAACATGGTCATAGCCAACAATTCCATCAGGCTAAGAGAGATCCAAAGTTTAATCATAAATGACAACAATATCTTTGCAAATATCAATTCTGTCAGCATTTCCACTATAGACAGAGTTTTGAAAAAAAATAAAATGACTATGAAACAATTCTACAAGGTGCCATTTAAGAGGAATCGTGACAGAGTGAAGGAGCTGCGGTACCAGTATGTCCAGGTAAACCATTGGTGTGCACATGGTATATTGTACAGGGAGTTTTACTGTACTTCAATGATGCCTGTATATACTTCTTGAAGTTGTAGATATCCATAAGAACAGAACATTTCTACTTTACTAAACTGTCTGATTCTAGAATAGGCTATGTAAAACTAACTCTATATTTTGTTTCTGTGTTACTATATAGAGAATAATGGAGCTGGAAGGACATGAAATGATCCACATTCTTGTTTTTGTGGACGAGGCTGGGTTCAATCTGACCAAAGGCAGGAGACGTGGCCGCAATCTCATTGGACATCGAGCCACAATTGGCACACCAGGCCAACGTGGGGGCATAATTACAACGTGTGCTGTCATTTCTGAGAATGGTGTGAGAACACATATTCCACACGTTGGGCCCTAGAACACCCAACTTCTCCTCTCCTTCCTAAATACACTTTACAGAGACCTAATACCAGAACATGAAAGGGGTTAAGTTAGACCAGATTTGCCAAATTATGTAATTGTGTGGGATAATGTCAGCTTCCACCGAACCAACATTGTTAGGGAAGGGTTTGCTGTGCATGAAAGGATAACAATGGAGTTCCTTCCACCATCCTCCCCATTCCTGAATCGGATAGAATAGTTTTTGTTCACCATGGAGGTGGAAAGTATATGACTATCAGGCAGATGTCTCCGTTAGATGCCATGAATGCTGCTTATGAGGACATCACAAGCAATCATTGCAGGGGATGGTTGCGCCACGCAAGGAGATTTTTCCCCCGGTGCATCGCAAGGGAAAAATCAGATGTGACGTTGACAAAAAACTCTGGCCAGACCAACAAGAGCGACAGGATGTCCACCAAGAAGATGGGAATGTGTAGTGTTACGTACTGCGAGGAGATACAATTTATTGCTTTTTACAGAACTACCACAGGTTTTTTCATCGTTGCGTTTTTTTTTTTTTGCATGGATGTCATTTTTTGCCTTATTTTCTGTTCACTATATATGACTTTACATGTAAGAAATATGTAAAAATGAACATGCAAATGTGAATTTTCTGTTTACATGTAACACATTGCTACAAAAATACATGTACTGTATACATACAAATGTGCATATCCTTTTTCTGTGTACTACAGTATTGACTTTTCCCAGCTAACTTTTACCTGCTGTTCAAATCGGTATCTAAAAACTCAGTATGATACACAATAGCATTCAGCTAGACAAAACTGGCATTCTTGTATAGTACAGTCAGTGTCAAAAAAAAAGTAGAACAAAACTGAAATGTTATATTTTACAAACATTTTCAGGGTTGACTGCCATGGTGATTAAACATCTAAACATTTTGACCAGATGACAAAAAAACTTTTCATTTTGGTGACGTTGGCCAATTTACTGACACAATAACTAGGTTTTGAAGCATTAATTAAATGTTTTGGGTGAGTTACTACATTTTGCATACATGCAATAGAGTTGTGATGTCCTATAAATCAATTGTGAGAATTGCACTTACAGTTTAGAGAACGTTAAGACTGTTTAAAAAAAAATTGTCAAAGCGATTGAGAAACTGTAATGTGGAATTTGCCTAAAAGAGTATTGGAAACACTTCAACCTCTTGTGTGTGTGTGTGATGTCATTATGCCCAGCTCTTTTTATCGACACAAGATAGCTAAATGGAAATGTACCCCTGCAGGCAATTGTTGCATCTTTTTTTAATGCATATGTAACGGATGTGAAATGGCTAGCTAGTTAGCGGGTACGCGCTAATAGCATTTCAATCGGTTACGTCACTTGCTCTGAGACCTGAAGTAGGGTTTCCCCTTGCTCTGCAAGGGCCGTGGCCTTTGTGGAGCGATGGGTAACGATGCTTCGTGGGTGTCAGTTGTTGATGTGTGCAGAGGGTCCCTGGTTCGCGCCCGGGTCGGGGCGAGGGGACGGTTTAAAGTTATACTGTTACATTGATGCTGTTGACCCGGATCACTGGTTGCTGCGGAAAAGGAGGAGGTTGAAAGGGGGGTGAGTGTAACGGATGTGAAATGGCTAGCTAGTTAGCGGGTACGCGCTAATAGCATTTCAATCGGTTACGTCACTTGCTCTGAGACCTGAAGTAGGGTTTCCCCTTGCTCTGCAAGGGCCGTGGCTTTTGTGGAGCGATGGGTAACGATGCTTCCTGGGTGACTGTTGTTGATGTGTGCAGAGGGTCCCTGGTTCGCGCCCGTGTCGGGGCGAGGGGACGTACTAAAGTTATACTGTTACACATACTTTCTAAATGTCGAAACAAAATCACTGGACAAGTTAATGGAAACTTAGCTACTGTCTACATTTGTTTTTGCCACGTTTATTCTATTACAGACACCATAATGTATGAATTATGTTATGTGAGCTAAACATAAAAAAATTAAATGAAAAAATATATAAAAATTCCTTAAAGAATAATATTTATGAACGTTCTAATGTCACTGTCCCCACTACAACAAAAAATACTTAAATACATGGCATTTTGTCAAACATTTCATTGAAATACTTTAGAATCCCATTCGTTTTTTATGTTTTTAATCAGATTCTGTTGAACTGAGGGAAGGATGAGAATACCAATTGGAGATGTAAGTATTATTCAAGCAGGGGGAATAACTATGCACCATGCTTTTCAATGGGATGTTTGTTTAGTTAAAATAAAGTCCACTGACGTTGAAAATCTAATTTGAATTAAAATAATTGTTTGTCAATGTCTAATTTAATCTTATTGAGAGAAATTTAAAGTAAGTCTAAGGTTGTATTGTTTTGTTCATAGCCCTAAGTAGGCATTAGTACTACCCTGCCAAGTAAAGCATTATCATCACCATCATAGATTACTCTTTAATTCACTCTCTACTGAGTTTATATTGGAAATCAGCAGAATGCACTTAACTCTATAGTCAACCATTCTCTTCCTTTAACAATGAGTGGTAAATGAAAGCTGAAGCAGAGTTGGAATAATTTATGTCCCTCAAAACGGCTTCCCGCTGGTGAACAGAGAAGGTAATTACCGACTCGTTTTACACGCTGACGTTCCTCCCATTGTGTTTGCTGTTTTAATTTACTCCTCAATGCCAGCACATTTTAAACTACAGAGGGAGGGAGAGAGAGAGGGAGAGAGAGAGGGAGAGAGAGAGGCAGGCAGGCAGTGAGTGATTGTCAGCTTTTACAATCTTACAAGATTTGTAACATAAATTCATGCAATCACCCTTTCAAACGAAAAAAAGCTGAGGAAATAGAACTAGCAAAACCTAACCTAACTTCTGCCCATATTCCTGCCTCCTGAATGGACCATCCTATAGATGGTCAAGCCTGTTAAATGGAATGTGATTCACACAAATATGGGATATGTGGTTTATGTGATGAAATACAGCCATGTTAATGACAGGATGTTGTATACTTTAGTGCGGTGCAGGGAGAGGACAGGAAGGTCAACTGTCTCACGGTGGGTGGTTTCATAGGCATGGTTTGTGATGTGATGCATTACAGTCATCATATGTAGGCATCAGACTGGCTGTGTGTCATGCAAGTGCAGGCTATTACTACATACTATCTATTAAAGCTTCTACGCCACAGGAACTACAAGATTACATTTGTGGTCCAAGAACACTTCGCTACCCTTACAACATCCTGCTATTATAATGTTCTCAGATCCAACCTTGTTTTTGGGGTGAGTGTGAGGGTTTGATATTGGACATGACGTTAATGGTTTGTAGAATTGAGTTGGATAACGTCAATTTTTATAATAATGGATTTCATTGTATGCTTTTTCAGTATTCAACTAAACCACACCACAAATGATAGAAGTTCATTCCAGCAGATACATTTATGTCCTCAGGGTCAGCCTACTAGTTTTTTAATACAATTCTCCTGATATTTTTAAGTTCCGTTGTGTGACCTAATATGTTCGTGGCATGTTTCCATTCTGATAGTAAACCACGGGGCTCCTACTATGTCCTGTCGGCCTGTCAAGCTCCCCCTCAGCAGATGAAACAAATGAATAATTTTACAGCTGGAGGCTCTCAGTGAAAGGTTTTATGTTCAGAAGGCAATAATGTGATGACATTAGAGGCTCTCGCTCTTTCTCTCTCCCTCTCTGTCACACACACACACACACATTACTCTAACACACACACACACACACACACACACACACACACACACACACACACACACACACACACACACACACACACACACACACAGAGAGAGAGAGAGAGAGAGAAATACACACACAACTTTAATGATACTACAGAGGCCTCATTTAAATAAGCGCTCCAGGGCAATAAAACAGAAGCCATGCCAGTAGCAGTTAAAACATCAACACCATTGCTTCATGCACATCTGCACTCCAGGCGTTAATAAACATATGGAAATCATTTTGATATAGCTTTTCTCTACGCCTTCAAAAACGAAAGATTTGTTCATTGAAAATAACAGTTTAATCAATTTGTTAGGCACGGCGTTTGTAATGTGTCAGGGCTTTTCTGGATTGTGACTTAAACATACTGCATATTGTGTTGTTTCTGTGCGTTAGACCAAAGTGAATGACAAATCACTGGATGGGAGGCTATGACCAGGCAGTTGGACAGGGGGGATGAAGGTCAGTGGCTTGGTTTCTGCTGAAATGCTGTATATGTTGTCCTTCCAAATACATGCTGGCAGAAACAAAGACGAAGCTCCTATTGAGTGGCTGACACAACATCAATAACCCAGCAGTTTTGAAAGAAAATAACCCAACTAGATCAATCAAATTATTTGTCACATGCTTTGTAAACAACAGGTGTAAACTAACAGTGAAATTCTTACTTACATGCCCTTCCCAACAATGCAGAGATTTAAAAAAAAAAAGGGGGGGGGGGGGGCGTGGAACATAATTACAAGTAATTTGTAGACTGCAAATTGACCGCAAGAAGCCCAAACAGATATTGTATTTGACTAAAACATTATTTCAAATCTTATGTATGTTTGGTCACATCTCTCTATAGCGTGTGGGAATACTTGGAAACAGATTTCCAAAATGAAAATCACTTCGAGCCGATTTCCTGGTGTTAGTCTTTTATGTCCAACAATGAAAATGCAAAAAAAGAATAGATTATATTTATTTATGTTTTGCCCCTGAAAACTTGTATGTTACACATACAATTTGATTTGTTTTGATTTGACCCAACATCAATAACCCAGCAGTTTTTAAAGAAAATAACCCAACTAAATCAATCAAATGTTATTTGTCACCTGCTTTGTAAACAACAGGTGTAAACTAACAGTGAAATGCTTACTTACAGGCCCTTCCCAACAATGCAGAGATTAAAAAATATATAAATAATAGAAAAATAATAATACAAGGAATAAATACACAATGAGTAACGATAACTTGGCTATATACAGTTTACGGGCTATATAACTAAGTGACCCAACACCTGCAACAAAAATGTTTTTAATGACTGTGTGAGAGCGAAGTCTTGCATCTCAATATCTGTGGTGCAGCTCGTGGCAACGTCATTTAGCCAAGTCTACCTTTAACTATAGTTTGTATGACAAACCTTCTTGGGAGGGTATGAGGTGGAGGGGAAGTAGATTCACTCCTCTATTTACCGTTGCCAATTTCCTCGTCACATTAAGAAAGATTGTCCGAGACCTCCTGAGTGTCTTCACCTCCTATGTGATCTTGTCTGGCTCCTGTCTCCCTCGCTTTTAATTCATTGTCTGACCTCCGCCTATCCCCCCATGGAAAGGGTCCACAGCGGTGACAGCGTGCTGGTTTAAGCGCTTGGCATTTGGAGGAACAAAAGGCACCCACACTGAATGGGCCCTGATGTCTCTCCTCCCGACGGGTTTGCCCACTAATGGGCCTGTAATGAATTTAAAAAATATGGAAAGGCATGTAAAAGCTCTTATCCAGATAAGGTAAAATAATCCCTGCATGAATTACGCAAGGCTACAATTGTTGCCATATATACACCACCATTATTAACCTTTGACTGCTGTCAGATGTAGACATGCCCTTAATCTGCTTATCTGTTGGTTGGTTTATTTTTTCAGAAGTTGCTTACAGGAGTTTGTCACACACAATTTTGTGGGCTTGAGCTGAAAACCTGCCTCTGGAACTTTGGGAGTTCATCAATGACAGCTACGTAGTCACAAAATGCCTTAAGGGGCTTCTGTGGTGGGAGAATTAATTTAAATCCAGGGTAGATTTACCGAAGTGATGAGCCTCGGGTATATTTACAACAATATAAATAGTGAATGGGAAGTACCATCGTATGACTTCTAAAGAGCACAAATTAAATACTGTAATTTCTACAGTAAGGTACTTTTTACTTTGGAATTTAATTTGAAAAGAGTTCATGCTTTTGGGGAACCTGACTCCTGGCCTTGACTCAATTGTACTGTATATGCACCAAGTTATGCAGTTTATGACAAGACAGGGAAATATTTCAAGAATACTGTAGGTCCATTCTGTATAATGTAATCCTTCAATGGATGGGTTACTACATGAGGCATTGATCATGCTTCCAGAGGTTATGGTACTGGAGGTTTTGAGAATGACACACTGAAATGCATGTTCCGCTATACGCCCATTTATGTGACCTGTGTATAGCAGGTGACATCAGATTATACTGTAGTATGGTGTGAACATAAAACATGAACTGGAATCTGACACCTTATACTATATAAAAACTCATTAGACTTGACTGATTGATTAACCATATGAATTACTAATGAGGCTGACCAAAACCCTTTATTCATTAATTTAATTAATTAATCCTGCCCATCAGTCAATTATAAATGGACATACCCCAATCAGATACGAAACATATGTGTTTAAAACCTCTAAAAGTCTATGCTGTTGGGGGGGGGGGGGGGGGGGGGTACTAGAAGAGAAAATAACTTATCCCAGCCATGAAAGCTGCCCGAGCGCATGGGGACATCGGTTACATTCGCTATGACAGACTCATTGTCCACCCTCCCTCCCTTCCTGGAAGGGATGAGAGAGCCAAGCCTATGGGTTCGTAGCTTCAACCCCGCAGTGCACACACACGCCATCTGGTTCAGGTTATTAATCAACCTACCAGGGTGTTTACAAACACTACAGGAACAAGATCATCCACATGTGTCGATCACATTTTTACTAATATTGTAGAACTTTGTTCTAAAGCTGTATCCATACCAATTGGATGCAGTGATCACAATATAGAGGCTATATCCAGGTAAGCCAAAGTTCTAACAGCTGGGCCTAAAATAGTGTATAAGAGATCATACAAAATGTTTTGCTGTAACTTTTATGTGGATGATGTTTGTTGGTCTGATGTAATTAATAGGGAGCATCCAGACGCTGCATTTGATGAATTTAGGAAATGGCTTTTTCCAATTATTGATAAACATGCACCTGTTAAGAAACTGACTGTTAGAACTGTTAAGGCTCCATGGATTGATGAGGAATTGAAAAACTGCAAGGTTGAAAGAGATGGGGCAAAAGGAGTGGCTAATAATTCTGGCTGTACATCTGACTGGCATCTGACATCTGACTTACTTACTGCAAATTGAGAAATTATGTGACTAAACTCAACAAAAAGAAGAAGAAACTGTATTATGAAGCCAATATCAATGATATAAAGAACGACGGAAAAAACTACTTTAAATGTACTTTAAATGAAATTATGGGCAGAAAGACAAATTCAACTCCATCTTTCATCAAATCAGATGGCTTATTCATCACAAAACCATTTGATGTTGCCAGTTACTTTAATGATTACTTAATTGGCAAAGTGGGCAGACTTAGGCAGAAAATGCCAACAACGAACAGTGAGCCATCATATTCATGTATTAAAAAAAGAATGAAAGAAAAGCATTGCAAGTTGGAATTTTGTAAAGTTAGTGTGGGAGAGGTGGAAAAATTGTTATCGATCAATAATGACAAACCTCCTGCATTGACAATTTAGATGGAAAGCTACTGAGGATGGTAGCTGACTCTATAGCCACTCCTATCTGTCAAATCTTTAATCTGAGCCTAGAGGAAAGTCTTTGTCCTCAGGCCTGGATGGGGAGGCCAAAGTAATTCCGCTACCCAAGAGTGGTAAACAGCAGACCTATAAGTTTGCTGCCAGCTCTTAGCAAACTGTTGGAAAAAAATGGTGTTTGACCAAATACAATGCTATTTCTCTGTAAACAAATTAGCATGCTTATAGAGAAGGGCACTCAACATGTACTGCACTGACACAAATTACTGATGTTTGGTTGAAAGAAATTCATAATAAGATTGTGGGAGCTGTACTTGTAGATTTCAGTGCAGCCTTTGATATTATTGACCATAACCTGTTGTTGAGAATTTATGTTATGGCTTTTCAACCTCAGCTCTTAATCCACGATATGGTAATCTATCTAATAGAACTCAAAGGGTTTTCTTTAATGGATGCTTCTTTAATGTCAAACATGTAAAGTGTGGTGTACTGCAGGGCAGTTCTCTAGGCGCTCTCCTCTTTTCTATTTTTACCAATGACCTGCCACTGGCATTAAACAAAGCATGTGTGTCCATGTATGTTGATGATTAAACCATATACACATCAGCAACCACAGCTAAGGAAGTCACTGAAACCCTTAACAAAGAGTTGCAGTCTGTTTTGGAATGGGTGGCGAGTAATAAACTGGTCCTGAACATCTCTAAAACTAAGAGCATTGTATTTCGTACAAATCATTCCCTAAGTTCTAGACCTCAGCTGAATCTGGTAATGAATGGTGTGGCTGTTGAACAAGTTGAGGAGATTAATTTACTTAGCATTACCTTAGATTGTAAACTGTCATGGTCAAAACATATAGATTCAGTGGTTGTAAAGATGGGGAGAGGTCTGTCTGTAATAAAGAGATGCTCTGCTTTTTAGCACCACACTCCAAAAAGCAAGTTCTGCAGGCTCTAGTTTAGTCTAATCTTGATTATTATCCAGCCGTGTGGTCCAGTGGTGCAAGGAAAGACCTAGTTATGCTGCAGCTGGCCCAGAACAGAGTAGCACGTCTTGCTCTTCATTGTAATCAGAGGGCTGATATAAATATTATGCATGCCAGGCTCTCTTGGCTAAGAGTTGTGGAGAGACTGACTGCATCACTTCTTCTTTTTATAAGAAACATTAATGTGTTGAAAATCCAAAATTGTTTGCATAGTCAACATACACACAGCTCTGACACACACACTTACCCCACCAGACATGCCACCAGGGGCCTTTTCACAGTCCCCAAATCCAGAACAAATTCAAGAAAGCATACAGTATTATATAGAGCCATTATTGCATGGAACTCCGTTCCATCTCATATTGCTCAAATTAACAGCAAACCTGGTTTAAAAAAACAGATAAAGCAACCCCTCACGGCACAACGCCTCTCCCCTACTTGAACTAGATCAGCGTTTCTTAAAGTATGGGTTGTGACCCAAAGTGGGTCGCGGACCTGTTAATGGTGGGGCGCGATGTAAATGTATAATTACAATGTGTTTTGTGTGGGGAAGTGCTTAGTAATGAGTTTCTCAAAACGAACAAATTAATAAAACGACACGTCCTGACCAAACATCCAGGCACAACATTACGGTAAACCAAGGGAGTTCTTTCAGAACAGGGCAGAACGCTTCAGGAAACAGTGCTTCGAAAGTGGAAATGTAAGTCAACTAGCAAGGCATTGTTGTCATTTTATAACAGGTGATCATAAGCAGAATAAGGGAGTACTATCTCTCATAGTAGTAGATGTGAGTTTCTCTTTCAAACAATCCCCTGGCCTTGTAAAGTAACACAGCTAATAGCTAACGTTAGCCAAAGCAAGCTAACTAGCTACTGATAGTGCAACCCAAAGAAACAGTACAGATGAAGATGAAACATGATCAGGCTTACTGTACATTTTACTGTAGAAATTATTGTTGAAAACAAGTCTAGGTTGTAACTGTTGCAGTTACAAGTAATACTTTTTATTCTGAACTGGAATAAACTGATTGAAGCAAGATGCTTTTTGAGGCAAACACTCACACAGTTCTGGGTTGCTCATCTGCAGCAGGAAGCGGTCTCCTGGCTGACTGAGAAGGCAGTAGATGTTCTGATCCAGTTTGACACCACATACCTATGCAAGTCAGGGTTCTCAAGTACAGAAACAGTGTCGATGCTGAGCCTGACCTCAGTGTGCACTGTCTAAAACTGAGCCTAGAATAGACATGCTGGTTGAAAGCTTCAACCAGCCGCACACCTCTCATTAGGACTGTGTGTGTTTTCTGGTCTACATCTGTGTGATGTGATCAATCCGTTTATTCCAGTTCAGAATAAAAAATATGTATTTTAACAGCAACAGTTCCAACCTAGACTTTCTATCAACAATCATTTTACAGTAAAATGTACAGTAGGCCAGATTATTTTTAATCTGTACTGTTACTTAGGGTTGCACGATCAAAAAGCCTGTGTGTGTGTGTGTTCTGTTATACATCTGTGTGATGTGATCAATCCGTTTATTCCAGTTCAGATTGAAATTATTTATTGTATTTTAACAGCAACAGATCCAACCTAAACAGGTATGTAAGAGTGTTTTTAATGGGGAAAAATAAACATGAAAATATATTTATGGGTATTTAATTGTTATATGTTTTTGTCTATATTGCATTTTTTTGGCATAAGGGCAATGAAATGTACCGATATTTACGTATAGTTGCATATTTACCTAAGCTTGGGTCCCAGGAAAACACAGAATTTCTCATTTGGGTCTCATGCTGAAAAAGTTTAAGAACCCCTGACCTAGATAGTTTGTGTGTATGTATTGATATGTAGGCTACGTGTGCCTTTTGTTTTTATTATGTAGTTCTGTCCTTGAGCTGTTCTTGTCTATTAATGTTCTGTATTATGTTGTTTCATGTTTTGTGTGGACCCCAGGAAGAGTAGCTGCTGCTTTTGCAACAGCTAATGGGGATCCTAATAAAATAACCAAATATGTGACCGACCGCCTCGATTCAGTCTTATGTAGCAAAATTTGAAATTGTCTTTTTTTACATTGGATAAAAGTAGAGACTCAGAGCTAAAAAAAAATGGTATGTCATACACCGCAGTTGAGGAACAATGGGAAAGTGTTATTTATGACCATCTTAAAACAATTCATATTATGGAATTGCTTTAAGATAGTGATACCATGGATCATTCAGCTATTGGATATTGAATTTTAGGACCCCTTTAGGTATAAAAAAATATATACAATTTGGCCTTTACTGCTATAGACTATAGAAACGCATTGAATAACACATTCATAAATGGCAAAAAAAGGCAGGCAAAAAATGTATAATAAGGAATAAGATTTTGAAGTGTCTGTCCTATATCTAGGAGATATAAGAAAGCTCAGGGATTTTTTTTGGGGGGACACACATTTAACCCCTTATTTTTGTTTGCACACAACTACCTCCATACTGCCATTCGCTTGTATGGATTACCTTCAGACACTTGCGGGGGTCGTAGAGCAAAACGGACGCTACAGACATTTCTGTGAGAAGACCGATTTTCGGGATGTCTCATGGTCTGACAAACACCGCTGTAGCTCGGTCACCTTCCACCGCAGATTGGGAAGGCCGACATAGGCCGATGCGGTGGATTGAGATGCAGCCAATGCTATCTGATATGTCTAGCTTAAACTGACGGATTTTAGGTATTTTTTATTATGTTACTTAGATTGACACACGGGTGCATCAATAGACTCTTAAGGATGATTGCTGCTATTACAAATACATATATGTCATATCAAGCTCAATCAATCTCTCTGTTCTCCTCCATATCTGACTGTAGGGGGACCTTATCCTTTGAGTCCGAAGTGAGAAGAAATGTAAATATTAAGGCTGTAATTTGTGTCAGAGGGCGGAGGATTTGTTGAAATCTCTGATGTGCGACTACAGAGCACACCCCGAGGCTCCTCTGTCACCTCACCTTCAACCCTTCCCCCTGCTCCCCAGTCCTGTCTGATCCATCGTATTAGCAGGGTGTAGGCCCTGATAGCGTGGGTGACGGAGCTTAATCTACTGGTCCCATCATTAAGCAGTCAGTCACCCCATAGACATCCCGAGCTGTCTCCCAGATAGAGGCCAACAATGGGGCTGTCACAGGTAATCTGGCTCATTTGATCTCAACAGTATCAAGATGTGTTTTTATCTTTGAGCTGGAGATCTCTCATGCGCCACACTCACCTAGAACAATAATCCCCCCTTTTAATGTGACAGTGATGGCAAGGTATGCTTGAGAAATAGTGCCCAGCAAAACTAAAAGATATTCAAGCCAGAGGGCATTTAATGACATTTTACATTAAGTTGCACAGATACCATGTATCTACACAGTGTATATACACAGTGTAGGCCTTTCTACACAGTAACTACAGTGTAACTCATATGAAATAGATTCTTCATTCTAATTCATTCATGATTTACAGTGTTCAGTCTGTTGCAGACTTGTCAATCAGTTTGTCACCTGTTGCGCCCAACATGGTTATCTTTTATTTTATTTCAGCCAGATCACTCAAGATTCACTCACATTTAGCAGCCTACTACAGCTTAAAATACAATATGCAAATAGTATAGTATTTTGTTTGTCTATATAGGATGTCATTTACAGTATATTATGTAAATTTGCACTTGAAGTTTGCTCAAGTGCAGTTCATATTCATTGGTATTGCACACATTCAAATTCATTTAAATTCCTAGCACATCCTGCCAGCTACAATGTATTTGAAAATTAGAGGTAGGGTTGTAGAGAATTGAAGGACCATGAATGTAATAAGAAATCTTAGGTGCTGGCTTAAGGCCGGTAGCAATCACTACATAATGTCCGGTCAGAACAAGGATGAGGCGGATGTCCAGGTTAAGGGGAGTTTAACGGAAGAAGATGTCCACATTTACACACGCATCACACACACATCTGACCACTCATGGTTCAGATAACTGAACCACTGCTTAATGGGGAGAGCCGGTTAAAAGTTTCTGTCGGCTGAATGAGCGACACCGGTTGAGCATTCCTACAGCATTTCCCTCCAGAAGCCATGAGAAAGTTGTCCTGCTGCAGGGACTGTGCGAGGGGATTTATACTACTATCTGTACTTACTGGTGGCACAGACGCTGTTTCATCCTTTCCTACACTTAAATTACCCTTGCCTAACGATTGCGTCTGAAGCTGGGCTTGCAGCACAGCTATCCTCGCCGTAGGGCGATCGTTCTCCTGTATATTATGAGTACAGCGACTACAATTAGAAGGCATCATGTTAATGTTACTACTTAGCTTCGGCTGGTGGAGGTCCTGGCGAACCACGTCCAGATAATGCGTCCGAAGTGAAAAAGTTAATGAAAAAAGTTGAGCGAGGGAAAAACAAAAAATATAAACGGTAATTAAAAAGTAAAACCGTAAAGTTGTCAGGTAGCAAAGTAAGGTTAGCAACAAAACGCACAGCAGCACGTAAACAAGTCTACAAGTTGGCTAGACTGACTGATTCTACATCTTATTGGCAGTCCTTCAGACATTTCAGACATCTCTGGTTAGAAAAGTAAAATCAACATGTTTCATGAATTGCGTATTGGAGTGTTATCCAACCAACTTCTGGAAAGTGGTCAAATTTTTGGAAACAACTCCACCCCCTCCTTGCCCCAACAGGTTTTGACAGCCTCTGGTCCCATACTAGACAGAAGGTACATTTGTGGTGCTTTATCATTTTGCAACAGACTCACATTTTATTTTCTCATCAACCATTTGATGTATATGATGTGCTTTGTTAAAGATTGATGTTAAAACAATCCATAGGATCTGATTCACTTGATCCCTTCTTCCTGCAGCTCTCTGCCTCACTTATTGCGTACCATTTACCTATATTGTTTACTTGAAAATGTGTTTCTGGTCTTATCCCTAATATCTGGAAAGTGGCACATGTCCTTGCCCTACATGAAGGAGGAGATCCTTCTGACTTAAGTAACTACTGTACAAATTCCAAATTATCTTTCCTTTTCAAAGTTTTAGAATCCCTGGCCAACTCTCAGCTAATAACTTTTTAAACTTCTTACTCTATTCTTAATGTACACCAATCTGTTTGTTTTTTTGACCTGGACAGTTTCAGCTGCTACGCTGCTTTTACATGATGTGTTAAATTGTTTAGATCATAAAAATCATTGTCCTGCCTTATGTATAGACCTTTCCAAAGCCTTTGACACTGTTGACCATCACATTCTCATTTAAAGGTTGATTGAAATAGGCCTGGATCAGGCTTCTTGCATGTGGTTTGAGAATTATCTGTCAGACAGGACATCATGTGTGATTTCTGATGGTGTTAAGTCTAGTTTCCTGGATATTACAAAATGTGTACCACAGGGGTCGGTATTGGGACCTGTTCTCTTAAATATTTATAAATAATATTGACCTATCTATTAAAACTTCTAATATTCATCTGTATGCAGATGAGACTGTAGTAGGATGTCCCTTGGGGGTATCCGTACCTATGTAGGACATGCGAGGGTTAGGTTAATAAACAGGCTGGAGCTAGAACCTCGTTGTCGCGCGTCCTTATTTTAGATCATACTACATGGTGTCAGAAGTGGTTTTAAAATTCACATAAACGTGAAGGACGTACCAAGTAAATCATACATTCAGGCTGTTTCAAAGCAGGGAGGGCACAGTGTTGGAGATAAAACAGCGCATATCATTATTTTGCTAGCAAGGACTAAGTTACTGCTAAGCAACATGTTGCAAGAGGAAGAAGCTGGCGGGATTTCAGGGTTTGCGACTCCAAGTTCAACGGGCTCTGGCGCAAACACGGACAGGCCAGTGGCTAGTGCTGACGGATTTCGCATTAGTCCCCCTAAGAATTTTGTTTGTATGGACATTCAAAACTGGCCGAAATGGATCAGGCGCTTTGAAAGGTAGCATCAGGCTTAAACGTGAAAAATGAGGCATTTCAAGTTAATACACTGATCTACTCTATGGGTGATGAAGCCGAGGATATATTAAATGCTTCAACGTTGACCGAGGAAGAGAAACTTAACTACAGTGCAGTTAAAGACTGTTTTGAAACGCATTTTGTAGGGAGACACAACATTATTTTTGAGAGAGCTAGGTTTAATATGCGCAAACAGGAGCAGGGTGAAACCACCGACAGTTTTATCACAGCTGTTCACAAACTATTCTATTGGAAAAATGACACTTATCTGCTAGTGGTAGATTACTACTCAAGATACATTGAAATAGCAAAGACACCTATAACCACATCAGCTGGTGTTATCAATGGATTAAAGTCAATTTTTTTCCAGGCAAGGGGTCGCTGAGGTCCTGGTTACAGATAACGCTCCCCAGTTCTCTGCGAGCTCCTTTTCTGCTTTTGCCGCAGAATATGACTTCATACATGTGACCAGTAGCCCCTACCATGCACAGAGTAATGGTGAGGCAGAGAGAGCTGTGAAAACAGTCAAGGGACTGCTGAAAAAGAACAAGGATCCATACAGGGCTCTGTTAGCTTACAGAGTTACACCACTGCATCATGGGCCGTCGCCTGCCGAGCTCCTGATGGGCAGGAGGCTGCGTTCCCCATTGCCTGTCTCGCCGGCTCAGCTTAAACCCCGATGGCCTAACAGGAAGGCCTTCGCTGAGAGGGACAAACGGCTGAAACAAACGCAAACTGGAGACTTTAATCGGAGACACCGTGCTAAGGAGAGGCCAGAGCTGACCGAAGGTCAACGTGTGTGGATTACAAACTCAAAGACACCAGCAATAGTGCTGAGGACAGTGGATGCCCCACGCTCCTATGTGGTGGACACAGGCTCAGAAGAGGTACGAAGGAACAAAACACACCTCAGAGCTCTTCCAGATCTACCAGCCACACAGACTGAGGCCACAGAAAATGCACAAAAAGAGGGTGAAGGAGAGAGAATGCTCACAGAGCCACAAGCGCGCCCAAAAAGGGATGTGAAGCCAACAGAGTGGCTGAAAGACTATGTTACGTGAAGAGAAAACATACTGTTGGGGACCATACCCAGCAAAAAGAGACTGTACCTAAGTTAATGTTCATACTGTGTGATTTAATGCTTTCATACTGTTTCAGGATGGGAAGTAGCATGTTAGAAAATAATACTGGTTTCCAAATTGCATTTCAGTTATGCTTCAGTGGTTATGCAAGTTGAGTTATTGTTCATGGGAGAGGGGAAGATGTAGTAGGATGTCCCTTGGGGGTATCCGTACCTATGTAGGACATGCGAGGGTTAGGTTAATAAACAAGCTGGAGCTAGAACCTCGTTGTCGCGCGTCCTTATTTTAGATCATACTACAAGACTGTTATGTATACCCCAACTGTTGACCAGGTTATGTTAGAGCTGCAATCTGACCTTGTTGCCCCACAGAAAACCCTGGTTGGTTTAAAACTTGTACTTAATGCGGGCAAGACTAAATACATGTTTTCTAATGGTCCACTTTTTTTCAGATAGACTACATATTTATTCATTGGATGGTTCTCCCGTTGATCTGGTGCCCACCTATAATTATCTGGGCATTTGGATTGACAAAGATTGTATTTAAAAAACATACGGGTGAGCTGTCACACCCTGATCTGTTTCACCTGTCCTTGTGCTTGTCTCCACCCCCCTCCAGGTGTCGCCCATCTTCCCCATTATCCCCTGTGTATTTATACCTGTGTTTTCTGCCTGTCTGTTGCCAGTTCGTCCTGTTTGTTCAAGCCTACCAGCGTTTTGTCTCAGCTCCTGTTTTTCTTAGTCTCCCTTTTTCTCATCTTCCTAGTTTTTGCCTGTCCTGACCCTGTACCCGCCCGCCTAACCACTGCCTGTCTCTGAGCCGCCTGCCGTCCTGTACCTTTGCTCCACCTCTGGATTACCTACCTCTGCCTGACCCTGCCTGCTGTCCTGTACCTTGGCCTCTGCTCTGGATTATCAACCCCTGCCTGCCTTGACCTGTCGTTTGCCTGCCCCTGTGGTTACAATAAACATTGTTACTTCACAGTCTGCACTTGGGTCTTACCTTGATTCCTGAAAGTACGAACTGGCCATGACTGACCCAACAGACTTGGACCAGTTCCGCAACTCCATCTCCTCCCAAGGAGCCCTCATTGGTATACACGAGGAGATGCTTTGTGGTCTGATGGAAGGGTTCCAGGACGTGGCCGAATGTCACAAACTAGCATTGGACGCTTTGCAGGAGCAATTCCGTGGGTTGCCTACGAGGCAGCCTACCACGATGGTAACCTCCCAGCCCCTCAGTAACCCGGCTGGTAGCAGCGCCGTCACCCGGGTTTCCCGGGAACCCCGCTTACCTCCCTCGGAGCGCTACGATGGAGATTCCAGAACCTGCCAGGCCTTTCTCTCCCAGTGCTCCCTCGTTTTCGAGCTGAAGCCTTCTTCGTTCCCCTCGGACCGCTCGACGATAGCGTACATTATTACGCTGATGTCCGGGAGGGCACTCGTGCTGGGCCACGGCGGTGTGGGAGCAACAATCTGCCGTCTGCCTCAGTCTGGAGGTATTCGTAGCGGAGGTGAGAGGTTCTTGAGGTTCCGGTGTCCGGGAGAGAGGCTGCCCGGAAGTTGCTTCGGCAGGGCTCCTTCAGTGTGGCAGACTATGTGGTGGAATTAAGCACGCTGGCAGCAGAGGGTACCTGGAACCCGGAAGCACTGTTTGACACGTTCCTGCACGGATTATCGGTGGGGGTAAAGGACGAGCTTTCAGCTCGTTCCTCCAAGAGCCTCCAAAGACTGCCGAGTTGCCTCTTCCTGAACCGATGCAGGGCTAAGCTGCCTCCAGCCGAACGCGTACGCAGACTGAACACCCAGAGTTGTCTGTATTGTGGTACTGTCGGTCATTATGTGTCTACCTGTCCCTTCAAGAGACCCAGCTCATTCGTTGGAGTGAGTACTCTGGTGGGTCTTAAAGATAATTGTTCTTCTCCCCTTACTCGCCCCCCTCTCCATGCCACCCTGCTGTGGGGAGACCAGTCCAAGTCTCTCCAGGTACTCATCGACTTAGGGGCCGATGTGAGTCTCATGGATGTTACCCTGGCGTCCGAGTTGGGCATCCCCACTCAACCCCTTTCCATTCCCATGGATGTTAGAGCGCTGGATGGGCGCTCTATAGGCCGGCTCACCCACCAGACCACCCCCGTCAGCCTACGAGTGTCGGGGAACCACAGCGAGACGATCCAATTCCTGCTGGTTGAGTCTCCGCAGATTCCCGTGGTATTGGGACTCTCTTGGCTTAAGCGACACAATCCCTCCAGTGTCCAAAGAAGGGCCATATGTATACAGAATGGTGTCGTCTGCGTAGAGGTGGATCAAGGAATCACCCGCAGCAAGAGCGACATCGTTGATATTTACAGAGAAAAGAGTTGGCCCGAGAATTTAACCCTGTGGTACCCCCATAGAGACTGCCAGAGGTCCGGACAACAGGCCCTCCGATTTGACACACTGAACTCTATCTGAGAAGTAGTTGGTGAACCAGGCGAGGCAGTCTTTTGAGAAACCAAGGCTGTTGAGTCTGCTGAGAAGAATGTGGTGATTGACAGAGTCGAAAGCCTTGGCTAGGTCGATGAAGATGGCTGCACAGTACTGTCTTTTATCGATGGCGGTTATGATATCGTTTAGTACCTTGAGCATGGCTGAGGTGCATCCGTAACTAGCTTGGTAACCCGGATTGCACAGCGGAGAAGGTACGGTGGGATTCGAAATGGCCACTGATCTGTTTGTTAACTTGGATTTCCAAGACTTTAGAAAGGCAGGGCAAGATGGATATAGGTCTGTAACAGTTTGGGTCTAGAGTGTCACCCCTTTGAAGAAGGGGATGACCGTGGCAGCTTTCCAATCTTTAGGAATCTTGGACGATACGAAAGAAAGGTTGCACAGACTGGTAATAGGGGTTGCAACAATGGCGGTGGATAATTTTAGAAAGAGAGGGTCCAGATTGTCTAGCCCAGCTGATTTGTACGGGTCCAGGTTTTGCAGTTCTTTCAGAACATCTGCTATCTGGATTTGGGTGAAGGAGAAGCTGGGGAGGCTTGGGCAAGTAGCTGCGGGGGGTGCGAAGCTGTTGGCCGAGGTTGGGGTAGCCAGGAGGAAAGCATGGTCAGCCGTAGAGAAATGCTTATTGAAATTCTCGATTATTGTGGATTTATCGGTGGTGACAGTGTTTCCTAGCTTCAGTGCAGTGGGCAGCTTAGAGGAGGTGCTCTTATTCTCCATGGACTTTACAGTGTCCCAAAACTTTTCGGAGTTAGAGCTACAGGATGTACATTTCTGTTTGAAAAAGCTAGCCTTTGCTTTCCTAACTGACTACGTGTATTGGTTCCTGACTTCCCTGAAAGTTGCATATCACGGGGACTGTTCGATGCTAGTGCAGTCCGCCACAGGATGTTTTTGTGGTGGTCGAGGTCAGTCAGGTCTGGAGTGAACCAAGGGCTATATCTGTTCTTAGTTCTACATTTTTTTAAATGGGGTATGCTTATTTAAGGTGGTGAGGAAAGCACTTTTAAAGAGCAACCAGGCATCCTCTACTGACGGGATGAGGTCAATATCCTTCCAGGATACCCGGGCCAGGTCGATTAGAAAAACCTGCTCACAGAAGTATTTTAAGGAGCGTTTGACAGTGATGAGGGGTAGTCGTTTGACCGCGGACCCATAACGGATGCAGGCAATGAGGCAGTGATCGCTGAGATCCTGATTTAAAAACAGCAGAGGTGTATTTGGATGGCAAGTTGGTCAGGATAATATCTATGAAGGTGCCCATGTTTACGGGTTTAGGGTTGTACCTGGTGGGTTCCTTGATAATTTGTGTGAGATTGAGGGCATCTAGTTTACAATGTAGGACTGCCGGGGTGTTGAGCATATCCCAGTTTAGGTTACCTAACAGAACGAACTCTAATGATAGATGGGGGGCAATCAATTCACATATGGTGTCCAGGGCACAGCTGGGTGCTAACGGGGGTCTATAACAGGCGGCAACAGTGAGAGACCTATTTCTGGAGAGAATCATTTTTTTAATTAGAAGCTCGAACTGTTTGGGCATAGACTTGGAAAATATGACAGAGCTTTGCAGGCTATCTCTGCAGTAGATTGCAACTCCTGCCCCTTTGGCAGTTCTATCTTGACGGAAAATGTTGTAGTTGGGGATGGAAATCTCAGGAATTTTGGTTGCCTTCCTAAGCCAAGATTCAGACACGGCAAGGACATCAGGGTTGGCGGAGTGTGCTAAATCAGTGAGTAAAACAAACTTAGGGAGGAGACTTCTGATGTTAACATGCATGAAACCAAGGCTTTTATGGTTACAGAAGTCAACAGATGAGAGTGCCTGGCGACACACAGGGCCTGGGTTCACCTCTACATCACCCAAGGAACAGAGGAGGAGTAGGATGAAGGTACGGCTAAAGGCTATCAAAGCTGGTCGTCTAGTGCGTTGGGGACAGAGAATAAAAGGAGCAGATTTCTGGGCGTGGAAGGATAGATTCAGGGCATAATGTACAGACAGGGGTATGGTAGGGTGCGGGTACAATGGAGGTAAACCTAGGCATTGAGTGACGATAAGAGAGGTTGCATCTCTGGACGCACTAGTTATGCTGGGTGAGGTCACCGCATGTGTGGGAGGTGGAACAAAAGAGGTATCTGAGGCATGTTGAGTGGGACACGGGGCTCCGCTGTAAAATAAAACAATGATAACTATCCTAAACAACAGTATACAGGCATATTGACATTAGAGAGAGACATAAAGCGAGGCTTAAAGCAATCACAGGTGTTGATTGGGAGAGCTAGCTAAGACAACAACGGGTAAGACAAAAACAGCTAATCAGCTGAGACAACAACAACAGGTAAAATGGCGATGACTGGGCAGAGAGGGCCAGTTAATTACACACAGGGCCTGAGTTCGAGGCTGGGGCCGACAGATAAACAAAATACACAAAATGGAGTACCGTGATTAATGAACAGTCCAGCAGGCATCAGCTATGTAGCCAAGTCATCATGGGGTCCAGTGAACAGCAATAGATGAAACAGGGAAGCCGCTAGGTAGTCGTTACTACGCTAGGAAGCGGGAGACGCGGCGTCCGAAAGTTAGCAGGCCGGGGCTAGTAGAAGCGTCTTCATCAACGTCTGGCAAAGGCCAGTTGAGGGCACAACGGATGGAATTATGTCGGAAGACCAGTCGGGATGGATCGGTGTGTCGACAAAGGGTCCAGGCCAGTTGGCAAAAGAGGTAGTGTAGCTGGAGTAATTTCATTTGCTAGCTGGGAGATGTGCCTGGCTCAAGGCTAACTGGTGCTAGCTTCAGGACAAGGGCGTTAGCCATTATAGCCACTCGGTAGCAGCTAGCTAGCTGCGATGATCCGATGCAAAGGTCCAGAGCTTACGGCAAGAATCCGGTGATGTAGTGGATTCTAGTCGTGTTAGTGAAGAGTCCAGGAGGCATCAGCTGTGTAGCCAAGTGATCATAGGGTCTACTGAGCAGGCCGGGAGATGGGCCTGGCTCAAGGCTAGCTTCGGGGCTGGGCCACTAGCAGTGGCTAACAATGACTAAATAGCTAGTTGTACACCCTTAGGAACGGTATATACCGTTGTTGTCATGACCTATTGTTAACATATTGTACATGTACCTTGTGTTGAGAGTAAATCATACTGTACCTCGTATACTGTCTTGTCTTCTGTTCACAAGATAGATAAATGAACAAAATGGGCACGTGGTTACCAAAGTTGTGAAAAAAGTGATTGACTACAAAAAGTGCCCTTGCTTTATGGATACAATTACGGAAGTGTGTAATCCATTATTTAACCATTTCAATTCCACACATTGTTGTCTCTTTTATGGCTCTTTCAAGCTCCATCTTTGTGTATTTAGCTCTTCAAGTGGAGTCCTTGGAGCCCTTGTCAGTGTGTCACCACCCTCATCAGTGACATCAGAACATGTCTCTCACGTGAGAATGTGGTCCAGATGAATTCCCTTCTGCTGCCCAATCAGCTCCTGTTGATTGGATGGTGTCATGTTTGAAGGGACATTGTAGACTTGAATACTACAGACCGTCACAATGTCATTATCAGCTAAATCAACACACTTCCTTGAGGTTCAGCTTTCCTTGTTTAGTCTAACTTGGCATGTTATGTATTTTGGCATTCATTAGAACTATTTGTTGGTGAAGCTGCAAAAATGATTTATTACTTGTTCAAAAGAAATACATTTATAACACCTGTGAAGAAGTATGAACTCAAGCAGTCCAAAGTGATTCCCAGCAGTTCCATCTGGAGTATGATATAATCCCATCTTGAGTTAGAGAGTCTCTCATTTCAAGCATCCCTTTTATTTCTGATATAAGGAGGCAATTTCCCCTGAGACATAGACATTTCGTTGAGACAAAAAGTAAGAGGATATACCAGCAGAAAATTCCATTCAAGGATCATTAAGCAGTTTCGGAGGAAATTCTCATTCTATGACATTAAACAACTTCCAAGAAAAATGTATTTCCCTGTGCGAGCACACACACACACACACACACACACACACACACACACACACACACACACACACACACACACACACACACACACACACACACACACACACACACACACACACACACACACACACACACACACACACACACACACACACACACACAAACCTACACACTCACAATTCTCGTTCTATGACAATAAACAAGATATTCCGTATCTGATTGTTTTTTGTCTGTAGAACACTGGACTGAAATGAATCCTATTTTCACTCTTGCATTACTGATTAAAGAGTGAAGTCGCTGTGACAAACGCATTCAAGCACATTTGTCACAGCATACAACTTGAAGAGAGAAAAACTCGGCCATCAAATTCAGCTAAATCTCTCTTCTTGTAAATAACTTTTTATTATGATATCACTTCAGTGTCTAGTATCTGGGTTTCCAATCTGTCTCCCTCAGTAAGGCAATCGATGGTTATAGATATTTCTCCCTAGATATGCATAATATGAGTCTGAGTCACCTTTTTCTGTACCCTCCTCAATATGACTTAGCAGGTCTCTGTCATTTGATAAATCGTTTTTTATACATTACAGGACATTGTAATGCATCATGCGTAAATATGGTATAACCTATGTACAGTATGTGGTACATTTTTGTGTTATTATGAGAGGATCCAGTCATCTGAGAGCTCATGAGGCTGAAAGAGACTAACAGAACGCTAACCAGTGATGAAAGATGATGAGTGAATGGCCATACCAGGAAACTGATGCATGAGTGGGGTGAAAGAATCTTCAACAGCTTCCTACCGAGGTTTGGATACCCCTCGAAGCTACGCCATGACCAGGATAGAGAAATTGAGAACGGGCTCTTCAAAACCATGCAGCAACTGACAGCAGTGGGTTACTCAAGAACATCACCGTACCTCCTTCAGGGCAACCCAGACTAGAGATTCAACAGAACTTTGCTCCAGATGTTGAGAACAAATCTGGAGAAGGAGAAAGAGAGATGGAAAGAACACCTTCCACAAGTCGTGCATGCATACAGTTGTACAAGGCCTGAGTCCACCGGATTCTCACCCCCCTATCTGCTCTACGGTCGCCATTGGCGGCTGCCAGTAGACCTGCTGTTTGGCCTGACAGTTGAAGAGGAGACAAACTCGCCCACAGGCTATGCTGAGAAGTGGGCTAAAGGAATGAGTGAAGCATGCTGAATAGCATCCGAGAACAGTAAGCCGGAAAATGTACTACGACCGACTACTGGGAAAAAACGATCTACGTTGTCAAAGAGCAATTGAGTGACAACCCTGTGTATAAAGTATGTCCAGAGTCTGGTGCCATGAAGATCCGCACCTTCCATCGAAACCAGCTCCACTTGGTTAACAACCTACCTGTTGACTTACCTGCACAGTCTGCTCTGTCGCAGTCAACAAAGACACCACCCAGAGAGAAATGGATGAGAAACAGAAACATGTGAATCGGAAGGGAAAGGGCGACAACACCGAACATTGATACAGCAGATTGAAAACTGTCTGAGGATACCTGTAAGAAGAGACGAGAGAACAGAACACTCACAACCTACCTGTAGATTGCAGATGAATCCAATCCATAGAAGAACATCCAGAGAAATCATACCCACCCAAAGCAACTCACCTGTAAGAGAAATAAGACGAGGAACCAAATCAAATCTAATGTTTATTTGTCACAGGTGTAGACTTTACCGCAAAATGCTTACTTATGATTAACAATACAGAGTTCAAATGTAAGAAAATTACCAAAAATAAATAAATAAAATAAACAGTAACACAATAAATAACAATAGCGATGCTATATACAAAGAGTACCTGTACCTAGTCAATGTGCAGGGATACAAGGTAGTTGAGGTGTAAATGTAGTTAGTGATAAAAGTGACTAGGCAATCAGGATAGATAATAAACAGAGTAGCAGCAGCTTATATGGAGAGTGTGTGTGTGTGTGTGTGTGTGTGGCGTCAATATGTGTGTGTGTGTGTGTGTGTGTTGGAGTGTCAGTGTAAGTATGCATGAGTGTGTATTTAAACCCTTATTTTTTGGGGCACAAAACTACCTCCATACTTCCATTCATTTGTATGGGTTACCTTCAGACGAGTTGTCACGACTCTCACCGAAGGTGGCTCCCCTGCCTGTTTGGGCGATGCTCGGCGGTCATCGTCGCCGGTCTACTAGCCGCCACCGATCCCTTTTTCCTTTTCTGTTAGATTAGTCTTATTAGTTGCACCTGTTCTTGTTTGTTTCTTGATTTTTGGTCTATTTAAGCCTGTTAGGCCCGCTTAGGTTTGTGCGGGATTATTTGGGTTCTCTGTCGGTTGTGGATGTGTTTTCATTGTTCTTCGGATCGTTTGCCCTGTGTTTGGGCTGGTCAGTGTTTATGCGCCCTGTATTTGGCGTGACCGTTTCGTGCCGGAGAAATAAATCTACAAATCACTGAACCCTCTGCTCTCTGCGCCTGACTCCTACCCACCACTCCTAGTAAACCGTGACAGAATCCCGCACCTTTTTTATGGAGTCAGCAGGAGCAGCCGCACCTCCTCTCCCATCGATGGAGGAGAGGGTCCTTCATCATACAACCATTCTCCACCGGATTGGGTCGGCTATGGACCAGATGATGGAGAGGATGGACCGATGGGAGAGGAGTGGCCTCTCTACCTCACCTCCAGCACCTCTTCCACCAGCACCACCTACCCCTCTTTCAGCATCCGGATCCAGTGCCCTGCGTCTGGCGCTCCCCAGGGAGTACGATGGGACGGCGGCTGGGTGCCAGGGGTTCCTACTACAGCTGGAGCTGTACCTGGCTACCGTTCGTCCGACTCCCTCGGGGAAGAGAGCGTGAGCGTCCTCGTCTCCTGTCTGACGGGTTGAGCCCTGGAGTGGGCCAATGCAGTGTGGAATGGCCCAGACTCGGCGAGGGATCACTACCCCGAGTTGGGTGAAGTTGGGTGAACGGCTGTTCCACCTGTGACAGGAGACGAGGAGCGCGCAGCACTTTGCACTGGAGTTCCGGACCTCCGGACCTTGGGCCGCATCGAGGGGGACCGGAGGAGGAGGCTCCTCCTGCACCAGGTGTGGTCGGAGAGGACACACTGCCTATCGGTGCTGGAGGAGCTCGCCTGGGAGTCGAGATGGCAGGCAGAGCACTCCTCGTTCACCCCAGGTGAGTCAGCACCAGACTCACCCAGAGCTTCCTGTCGGCCATATGTTTTTGCTAATTTATTTTTCTGGTTTTTCACCCTCTCTACAGCATAAGACGCTAGTCGATTCAGGCGCAGCTGGGAACTTTATGGAATGTGGGCTCGTGTTAAGGCTAGGGATTCCCCTGGTTTCGTTAGACCAACCTTTCCCTGTGCACGCCTTAGATAGCCGACCATTAGGGTCAGGGCTGGTCAGGGAGGCCACGGTTCCACTGGACATGGTAACGCAGGGGAATCATAAGGAGCGGATTAGTCTCTTCCTTACTACCGGAGGTTTATCCGGGGTTTTGGTCAGATGGCTGCTCCCATTACCTCACTGCTGAAGGGAGGGCCGGCGCGCTTGCGCTGGACAGCAGAGGCGGGCAGAGCCTTCAGTTGTCTGAAGGAGCTGTTCACCGACGCACCCGTGCTGGCGCATCCGGATCCCTCTTTGGCGTTCATAGTGGAGGTGGATGCGTCCGAGGCTGGGGTGGGAGCCGTGCTATCACAGAGCTCGGGCACGCCACCAAAGCTCCGCCCCTGCGCTTTTTTTCCCGAAGAAGCTCGGTCCGGCGGAGGCATGGGTGGGCCTGGGGAGGCATAGGCCCACCCACTGGGGAGCCAGGACCAGCCAATCAAAACAAGTTTTTCTACACAAAATGGAGAAATCAGATCAAATGTCCGTGTGGCTGGTCTCAGACATTCCCGCAGGTGAAAAAGACAGATGTAAATGGCCTGGGCTGGCATGGTTACACGTGGTCTGCGGTTGTGAGGCCGGTTGGACGTACTGCCAAATTCTGTAAAAAGACGTTGAAGGCGGCTTCTGGTAGAGAAATTAATATTAAATGATCTGGCTACAGCTCTGGGGGTCATTCCTGCAGTCAGCAATGCCAATTGCACGCTCCCTCAAAACATATCTCTAGCTTAAGCCGCCTCCAACGTCGTTTAAGAGAATTTACGTCCAATAAAGCCCTTTTGTGGGGAAAAACTAATTCTGATTGGCTGGGCCTGGCTCCCCAGTGGGTGGGCCTATGCCCTCCCAGGCCTACCCATGGCTCTGCCCCTGCCCAGTCATGTGAAATCCATAGATTAGGGCCTAATTAATTTTTTTCAATTGGCTGATTTCCTTATATGAACTCAGTAAAATCGTTTAAATTGTTGCATGTTTATTTTTTTGTTCAGTATATAATGCATAGACATTGAGAAGAAGCAACCGAAGAAAGCGGCTAACTCGCTCCATTTCAGGTGTTCTGCTTCTTTCTGTAGCAGCTTTTGTCCAAATCATAAGGCAGTTGCCTCACTAGTTTACTGTATGTATTACTGTGAAACCCCCTACCTCACAACCATGATTACATATTGATTTCATTACCTGTGACCAAATTGGCATTGTTTACTTTTGTCATTAGTGCAGAAAAGTACTCCGTCAGTGGCATTTTGCACGCCTGCATCTCTATCGAGCCACCCTCGTGGCGACAGGTATGGCCTTTTACTTAGAGTATGGATTCCTCATCGAGTCGCCCACTTTTGAACGCATCATTAACCTTTGCCCTCTGCGTAATAGCATAGGTCAAGTCACTAATTATGGTTTGAGAGGAGATCACCATGCTGGCGAGGATCAATCTGCCTTGTCTAATTAGCTTTAACTGGGCACTCAGTCACTACTGACTGGTGTTACTGTAGAGTGGAGAGGGCTAAAGAAACAAATAGAAGAGTTATTGGTGCCATAAAACTGTCTCTTCAAGTAGCTGTCCAGTGTTTCCAGATCTCTATGAAATATGATCTTTAATTAATTACAATATTTGTGAAATACGTATTCCTTCAAAAAAATCTAATTAAGTATGTTAAAAAGCAGCTTTTCAGTGTGTGGTGTGGGCATACCCCAACAACAGAATTGTGTGACCATATACCGGTCAATAAAAATATTAATGACAAGTGAACAGATGATTGGCCAGCTCAGCTAATGAGCCAATGAGTGGCTTGGCCAAAAACATGATATCATCCTCTATGAGGAAATGGCAAGCATTTTTTAAACGGTCTGTTTGAGATACAAGTTTGAGAAAGGGTGTTTAAAGTGTTTTTTCTCTTATTTATGCTTTTGACCAGTTGTTGACAAGTCAATAACATTATTTGGGTATGAGTTAACAGATTATGAGCTTTTAAAAGTGAGATTTTCACTGGACAATTACTTTCAGTCCTATTGTAAATGGTGGCAATATAAAAGTTGGCAGGAGTTAATTTTGTACTGTAGACATAAGGATGTCCATGTCCTTCTCGGGGGCAGTAAAGCTGATACAAAGATAAGATAAGGTCCAAGACTGAGGGGTTGTTGGCAGTAGCAAGGTTAGATTTGATCTGTGTGATGGTGGGAATGGGAAAGACTAACAAGAATAATAATTTGGTGGGTGCTTATAGTTGTCCTATTTCACAGATGTACAATTGTGTATTGGAAATGAGTTGTTTGCGTATCCCAACTCCCCCTGAGAGTAGAGTCAGGGCCAGGGGCGGCCATTATCAACAGCAACCCTGAAGCAATTAGGGTTAAGTGCCTTACTCAAGGGCACATCGACAGATCTTTCACCTTGTCGGCTCGGGGATGCAAACTAGTGATCTTTCGGTTACTGGCCTAACGCTCTAACCGCTAGGCTACCTGCCCTACCAAAACCACAATAACCAAGGAATTCCATCTACCCTCCTTAAAGCATTGCACTGACAATATTTGGATGTTTTTCCAAAGTTATTTTGCAATAATAATTATTGCTATGTAGCTATGGTTTGTATAGCGTTACGAACATTGGTGGTATTACGTAACACCATTATGTTCATTGGCTTTGCCAAGAATATTGTCTGATTGAAGATCCAGGTTGGACTTTGCCTGGCTACCCAGACTCCTTGCTCAGGCTAAACGCTACGCCAAGCCCTCCACAATGAGGTCGGATCTGAGTACCTCCCAGGTGATTTCTAGAAGGCAAGTACATTCTAACCGTTCCGATTGGTTCCAGAAACCGATGGGGTGAGCCAGAGCCAGAACCCACGTGGGTAAAGCAGCATTTCAAAAATATGTCATTGGGTTTGATTCTCTGATTGGTTATGATCCCATCGCTGATGACTTTGTTTTGTACAACACCCCTCATTTTGCCATCACCACAAACAACTTAAATGATGGCAGTCTCTGACTGAAGTATGTAACCAACATAGAGCAGTGGAAGAATTCAGTTTGAGTCGTCAGGCTAGGTTCGACTGAGGAGGCCCTCTTCAATGAGGGCAGGGAGGGGCAGGGATGGAGGCTTTCTATCAGAGAAAGGTGTTGAGTTGCCCTTTTATAATTCGTTTTTTATTTCACCTTTATTTAACCAGGTAGGCTAGTTGAGAATAAGTTCTCATTTACAACTGCGACATGGCCAAGATAAAGCACAGCAGTTCGACACATACAACAACACAGAGTTACACATGGAATAAACAAACATACAGTCAATAATACAGTAGAAAAAAGAATATACAGTGAGTGCAAATGAGGTAAGATAAGGGAGGGTGGCAATAAATACGGATTACAATATACGGATTACAAAATACGGATTACAAAAAGAAAACCAGCCCCGTCGCGGACCAGGATGTCTTGCTCCCAGACAGGCTTAATAACTTTTTTGCTCGCTTTGAGGACAATATAGTGCCACTGACACGGCCCGCTACCAAAACCTGCGGGCTCTCCTTCACTGCAGCCGAGGTGAGTAAAACATTTAAACGTGTTAACCCTCGCAAGGCTGCAGGCCCAGACGGCATTCCCAGCCGCGTCCTCAGAGCATGCGCAGACCAGCTGGCTGGTGTGTTTACGGACATATTCAATCAATCCTTATCCCAGTCTGCTGTTCCCACATGCTTCAAGAGGGCAACCATTGTTCCTGTTCCCAAGAAAGCTAAGGTAACTGAGCTAAACGACTACCGCCCCGTAGCACTCACTTCCGTCATCATGAAGTGCTTTGAGAGACTAGTCAAGGACCATATCACCTCCACCCTACCGGACACCCTAGACTCACTCCAATTTGCTTACCGACCCAATAGGTCCACAGACGACGCAATCGCAACCACACTGCACACTGCCCTAACCCATCTGGACAAGAGGAATACCTATGTGAGAATGCTGTTCATCGACTACAGCTCAGCATTTAACACCATAGTACCCTCCAAACTCGTCATCAAGCTCGAGACCCTGGGTCTCGACCCCGCCCTGTGCAACTGGGTCCTGGACTTCCTGACGGGCCGTCCCCAGGTGGTGAGGGTAGGTAACAACATCTCCACCCCGCTGATCCTCAACACTGGGGCCCCACAAGGGTGCGTTCTGAGCCCTCTCCTGTACTCCCTGTTCACCCATGACTGCGTGGCCATGCACGCCTCCAACTCAATCATCAAGTTTGCGGATGACACTACAGTGGTAGGCTTGATTACCAACAACGACGAGACGGCCTACAGGGAGGAGGTGAGGGCCCTCGGAGTGTGGTGTCAGGAAAATAACCTCACACTTAACGTCAACAAAACAAAGGAGATGATTGTGGACTTCAGGAAACAGCAGAGGGAGCACCCCCCTATCCACATCGACGGGTCAGTAGTGGAGAAGGTGGAAAGTTTTAAGTTCCTCGGTGTACACATCACGGACAAACTGAATTGGTCCACCCACACAGACAGCGTTGTGAAGAAGGCGCAGCAGCGCCTCTTCAACCTCAGGAGGCTGAAGAAATTCGGCTTGTCACCAAAAGCACTCACAAACTTCTACAGATGCACAATCGAGAGCATCCTGTCGGGCTGTATCACCGCCTGGTACGGCAACTGCTCCGCCCACAACCGTAAGGCTCTCCAGAGGGTAGTGAGGTCTGCACAACGCATCACCGGGGGCAAACTACCTGCCCTCCAGGACACCTACACCACCCGATGTCACAGGAAGGCCATAAAGATCATCAAGGACAACAACCACCCAAGCCACTGCCTGTTCACCCCGCTATCATCCAGAAGGCGAGGTCAGTACAGGTGCATCAAAGCAGGGACCGAGAGACTGAAAAACAGCTTCTATCTCAAGGCCATCAGACTGTTAAACAGCCACCACTAACATTTAGCGGCCGCTGCCAACATACTGACTCAACTCCAGCCACTTTAATAATGGGAATTGATGGAAATTATGTAAAAATGTACCACTAGCCACTTTAAACAATGCCACTTAATATAATGTTTACATACCCTACATTACTCATCTCATATGTATATGTATATACTGTACTCTATATCATCTACTGCATCTTGCCATCTTTATGTAATACATGTATCACTAGCCACTTTAAACTATGCCACTTTATGTTTACATACCCTACATTACTCATCTCATATGTATATACTGTACTCTATACCATCTACTGCATCTTGCCTATGCCGTTCTGTACCATCACTCATTCATATATCTTTATGTACATATTCTTTATCCCTTTACACTTGTGTGTATAAGGTAGTAGTTGTGGAATTGTTAGGTTAGATTACTTGTTGGTTATTACTGCATTGTCGGAACTAGAAGCACAAGCATTTCGCTACACTCGCATTAACATCTGCTAACCATGTGTATGTGACAAATAAAATTTGATTTGATTTGATTTGAAATATGCCATGGTGGCGAAGTAATTACAATATAGCAATTAAACACTGGAATGGTAGATGTGTAGAAGATGAATGTGCAAGTAGAGATACTGGGGTGCAAAGGAGCAAGATAAATAAATAAATACAGTATGGGGATGAGGTAGTTGGATGGGCTGTTTACAGATGGGCTATGTACAGGTTCAGTGATCTGTGAGCTGCTCTGACAGCTGGTGCTTAAAGCTAGTGAGGGAGATATGAGTCTCCAGCTTCAGTGATTTTTGCAGTTCGTTCCAGTCATTGGCAGCAGAGAACTGGAAGGAAAGGCGGCCAAAGGGGGAATTGGCTTTGGGGGTGACCCGTGAGATATACCTGCTGGAGCGCGTGCTACGGGTGGGTGCTGCTATGGTGACCAGTGAGATGAGATAAGGCGGGGCTTTACCTAGCAGAGATTTGTAGATGACCTGGAGCCAATGGGTTTGGTGACAAGTATGAAGCGAGGGCCAGCCAACGAGAGCATACAGGTCGCAGTGGTGGGTAGTATATGGGGCTTTGGTGACAAAACGGATGGCACTGTGATAGACTGCATCCAATTTGTTGAGTAGAGTGTTGGAGGCTAATTTGTAAATTACATCGCCGAAGTTGAGGATCGGTAGGATGGTCAGTTTTATGAGGGTATGTTTAGCACATGAGTGAAGGATGCTTTGTTGCGAAATAGGAAGCCGATTCTAGATTTAATTTTGGATTGGAGATACTTAATGTGAGTCTGGAAGGAGAGTTTACAGTCTAGCCAGACACCTAGGTATTTGTAGTTGTCCACATATTCTAAGTCAGAACCGTCCAGTGTAGTGATGCTGAACGGGCGGGCAGGTGGGGGCAGTGATCGGTTGAAGAGCATGCACTTAGTTTTACTTGCATTTAAGAGCAGTTGGAGGCCACGGAAGGAGAGTTGTATGGCATTGAAGCTCGTCTGGAGGTTAGTTAACACAGTGTCCAAAGAAGGGCCAGAAGTATACAGAATGGTGTCATCTGCGTAGAGGTGGATCAGAGAATCACCAGCAGCAAGAGCGACATCATTGACATATAAAATAGAGCTATTTCCCTCTGCATCCTTCCTCGGTGGGTGGCGGGAGTGGGACCTCTGGCTCTAACCGAAAGACAGTCACCCAAAGAGGTGAGGTGGAACAATTTAAATTCATGACACCATCTCGTCCCCAAGCATGCCATGTGTGTTTTGATAAAATGACGCCCATTAAGGGGGAGTTCCCTGAGACCCCCCTACCTCTCCCCAACCACCCAGCCTTGGAGGTGTCTCTAGGATCAGGACAGCAATTCTTTGTCTGTTCGCTGCTTACATAAGGTCTCCTGTCTCACACTGATTCTCCCCATAGGAGAGGACAAATACATGCAGATGCAAATGAGCTGCCAAGGCCTGGAGACAGAATAAGATACTCTCTCTGGTTCCATTGTCTGCACACAACCATGCCCGAAAACAAATGGATATGATACAGTTATCCTTCCGAGCAGGGGTCAGCAACTTCATAACACATTCATAACCCATACATACAGCATTTATAAGCAGTACATAAGCATGTGATATTTATTTGTGTTTAGGAGCGCAAAAATACTCTTACATAACAGTATGTTTTCTGAACTCCGACAGGTTCAGTGAATCAGTCTGCAGAACTATTTGCTTAGGGCGCATGTGTGTGCGTGTGTCTGTGTGTGTATGTGTGCTTTCTTATGTGTGTGTGTGTGTTTGTGTGCACATATACATACCGTTGAATGACCCTGTCTAGACAAAGAGATTCATTATGGTCAAGGTGACTCCAGGATTGGACATTGTCCTGCCAAGTGCAATGTGATGTTTCATAGGCTTTAGTTTAAGCCTATTGCCAGTCTGCCTGAGCTTATGACACATTATGTCCCTGTGTTACCACCACAGTAACCAGTACCAACGTGTGTCATCATAGCCCATTAAGAGGATACTACTCTTATCTAATCAATTAATCTGCAATCATCACAATTGAGTTGACCAGTAGTGGCAAATAGGTTATAATACAAATTGAATGAGAAACGTAGCCTATCGGTCCACAATGGCCTAAGACGTGAATCTGTGGTCGTCCATCATGTAATCCTCTTGTTTTTGCTTGTCATGATATATTATTTTCATCTAGAGCTGTGTATAGGCTGTGTTTACACAGGCAGACCAATTCCGATCTTTTTTCCCACTATTTGGTCTTTTGACCAGTCACATTAGATCTTTTCACATCAGATATTTTTCAGAGCTGATCTGATAGGTCAAAAGACCAATTGGTGATAAAAAGATCTGAATTGAGCTGCCTGTGTAAATGCAGCCTTACTCAGGCAGACCAATTTATATTTTGCACAAATTGGTATTTTGACCAATTAGATCAGATATTTTGCCCATAATTGGGCAAAAGATCAGAATTGGTCTGCATGTGTAAATGCAGCCTAACAGTCTTCAATTGAGAACTTGGGTTGATCATCATTATAAAATATTTTACTGGGCGAGATGCCAGGGTTTTCGCCTAGAATTTTCCATAGTTCAACAAATTAGGGAAGAAGCAATCTCTCGTGGACAGACTACATGACATAAATTATATGGGTAGGCTGGTAGCCTAGTTTGACTAGTAACCGAAAGGTTGCAAGATCGAATCCCCGAGCTGACAAGGTAAAAATCTGTTGTTCTGCCCCTGAACAAGGCAGTTAACCCACTGTTCCTAGGCCGTCATTGAAAATAAGAATATGTTCTTAACTGACTTGCCTAGTTAAGTTAAATAAAGGTAAAATACAAATAAAATATCTTAACATTTGTCGGAAGGATGGATAAGCAACAGTAGTTCCGGTGCTTTGGTTTTGCGTCACTAGTTATTTGGACGTATCAGGTTTGGGTGGTGCTTCATTTGCGGGTGGGGATTTCAAGAAATAAAAGGGGCATCTGACACAATTACACAAGATTTTGTTCTGCGTTTCTGAGATTAGGGATGAAGAAAAATAATTTTGTCAGATTTCTTCACATCTAACATTAGTTCAAATAAAGCATAGTATGAAATTCCATGAAGATGAAACAAATGTCCTCCCCCAAAAACTTTTTGAGAGAGCTTAGAGAGAAGCTTAGAGAGAGTGAGCTGGGTAGAGAACACATTGTGACAACGCAATCGTCCTTGAGAGTAGTTAGGTTATCCCACGGCTCATCCAAAATCATACACAATGCACAACGAACACGGCATGCACACACACACACGTACGCAAATACGCAAATACACACGCACACACACACACACACACACACACACACACACACACACACACACACACACACACACACACACACACACACACACACACACACACACACACACACACACACACACCATCTGTTGGGTTTTCATCAGGATAATCAGCTGTCTGGATTCCTCTCCGTAGACCACATCTGGCACAGTACTAAAGTCGACCTCAACCTACAGGGAGCAATAATTAAAGGTATGTTAATGACAGTAATAACCATATCAGTGTACTCCTTTCATATCCCAGCAAGGCAAACTGTCTAATTCTATGTCTCTAGATGATACGTCCTGATCGATATAAATCCCCTGCAATACCTACTCCTGCCACTAGCTGTTTAGCATTCTTTATAACTAATGATTTACTAAATACTATACACAAGTTTTTGCTGAACCCATACCCTTTTGCTCAATAATCAAACATCTTAACGTTTTGAAAATGTGTCTGTACCTTGGAATGCTGTAAATTTGTACACTTCCTTAGTATCCCTCATGTAAGAGTGTTATGTAAACGAATGTTACTCATTGACTGGTTTTACCTTGAACTCAGGGCATCAACACTATCAGTCAAAAAATGATTGTGTGCTAAATGTACACCTCTCTCTCTCCACTCAAAGTCCATGCTATGTGTGGATGGGAGCCGGAAGTGTCTGAAGACGTGGAGGTGTTAGCAGAATGAAAGGTCAAGGGTCACAGACAACAGCTGACTAAGATGATAGTGGCATATGCTGACGGACACTAGACATTTAACCAGAGATGCCCCCACCAACCCACCTGTGGCCACCTGAATGAATATGGTTTTGCCCCATTTCACAAATAACAACAATTAATAATCCTATGCTGTAATAAACAACCCATTAGTCATATTGCTTAAACTGATATCAAATAAGTTAGACATATTTACTTAATATTTGTTAGTGAATATTGTAGTAAGGTCATTTCTGATTTGTTAAACAAATTGACTTTCACTATGAACGTGACTTCAAATAGGTAAAAGAACATTGGGAAACCCTGTAATTACTTGCATGTACCCTTGTCACATCGGACCTTTGCATCCCACGAGGATGTGGGAGACATCTCCATGTGACTCGGCACGTTTTTTTTCTCCAGGAATCCCAAAGAATATACCCCACACTATCTCCCACCTCAAAATCAACCAATGAAAAGGTTCCACACACTAGGTTGCGTGGCACTATCTCACTCCCTCGTGCTAGCTCTTAACTCTATCTATCGTCACCAGCTTTGATTAACTCTAAACTCCCCACCAGACTGCAGCTGCCAGACCTGTTTGTGGATCATGCATACCAAAGGAAGTACAGAATGGTAAATGTTATTTTCTTCATCATATTTCACACATCAGACAATATTTCCAGTTAAATGGATTGGTTTAGCATAAGCACAACTTTGATCCAGGGATGACAGTGAATACACACATTTCGATTTGTTTCCATTAAATTATGAAACAAAAATGGAATTGTTACATACATTTAATAAGTTTGTTTAAAACAAACATAGTAGCAGTCATAAAGGCTTTTAGAGGGACTTACTAAGGAACATTTCAAAATGTGAATCTGAGAGGAATAAACAGGCACAGACAGTCATAGACTGCAGGTTAGCAGGGTATTATATTATTCATTCTTGCTTTTCAATAAATACACTGTTTTGTTAATACATTCAGAGGGGGTCTATATCAGAACAACTTACAAGTCAGGTCACATGCTATGCACTCAGTGAATACAAGAGGCTAAATTGGATTTGAATTGTAATGTTAAAATACCACTCAGGGGTTGACAATCTATGGAACAATTGCTTTGAATATGTTTCCTCAGGTCAGGCACCCCATTTCAAAAGAGCAGTGAGATCTCCTCACTTATTTCAGTTATTCCTCCTGTGCCTCGACGGATTTATTAGTTGGAGTTATTCCTGTTTGATCATAATGAAGGAAAATGAAACTGTTCGCTACACGGATTTGTTGCATTGTAATAAGGTGTGCACTTCTAATCTTATATTTATATATTGAGAGTTTGTGTCACTGGTCTACACACAAAACCCCATAATGTCAAAGTGGAATAGTGTTTTTAGACAGTTTTACAAATTCATTAAAAATGAAAAGCTGAAATGTCTTGAGCCAATAAGTATTCAACCCCTTTGTTATGGCAAGCCTAAATAAGTTCAGGAGTAAACATTTGCTTAGCAAGTAACATAATAAGTTGCATGGACTCACTCTGTGTGTGCAATAATAGTGTTTAAGATTTTTGAATGACTACCTCATCTCTGTACCCCACACATACAATTACGTATCTGTAAGGTCCCTCAGTCAAGCAGTGAACTTCAAACACAGATTCAACCACAAAGACCAGGAAAGTTTTCCAATGTCTCGCAAAGGTCACCTATTGGTAGATTTGTATAAAAAAAGCAGACATTGAAAATCCCTTTGAGCATGGTGAAGTTATTAATTACACTTTGGATGATGTATCAATACACCCAGTCACTACAAAGATACAAGCATACTTCCGTAGAGGAAGGAAATCGCCCCATGAGGCCAATGGTGACTTTAAAACAGTTCCAGAGTTTAATGCCTGTGATAGGAGAAAACTGAGGATGGATCAACAACATTGTAGTTACTCCACAATACTAACCTAACTGACAGAGAGAAAAAGAAGGATGCCTGTACACAATAGGAATATTCCAAAACATGCATCCTGTCTGCAACAAGGCACTAAAGTAATACTTAAAAAAATATTGCAAAGCAATTCACTTTTTGTCCTGAATACAAAGTGTTATGTTTGAGGCAAATCCAATACAACACATTACTGAGTATTTTTCTCCATATTTTCAAGCATAGTGGTGGCTGCATCATGTTGTGGGTATTCTTTTAATCGTTAACGACTGGGAGTTTTTCAGGATAAAAAAAGAAACGGAATGGAGCTAAGCACAGGCAAGATTCTAGAGGGGAAACCTGGTTCAGTTTGCTTTCCACCAGACACTGGGAGATGAATTCACCTTTCACCAGGACAATAACCGAAAACATAAGGCCAAATCTACACTGGAGTTGCTTACCAAGAAGACAGTGAATGTTCCTGAGTGGCCGAGTTACAGATTTGACTTAAATCTACTTAAAATCTATGGCAAGACCTGAAAAGGGTTGTCTAGCAATGATCAACAGCCAATTTTAATTTTGAAAAGAATAATGTTGCACAATCCAGGTGTTCAAAGCTCTTAGAGACTTACCAAGAAAGACTCACAGCTGTAATTGCTGCCAAATGTGCTTCTATAAAGTATTTCAGTTGGGGTATGAATACTTATGTAAATTAGATATTTCTGTTTGTAATTTTCAATAAATGTGCAAACATTTCTTAAAACATGTTTTCACAATGTCATTATGTGTCACGGATCCCCCCGGAACTGTCATTACGCACACCTGGTCCCTATTCCCATTTGATTAGTAACTGTATAAGTGTGTCCTTGGTTCACCATTGTTCTGTCGATTATTGTTCCAATGTCCGTTGGTTCGTGTGAGTACCTGTGCTATGTTGTTTTGGCTTTCGTGCCACGTATATTGTGCAGATGATTACGGGTCTCGTCCCGTGTGATAATCATTGTGCTTTTGTGTATTTATTCGAGGTACTCCTCGCTCTTTTGTTTGGGTTTCTACCCTGTGATTGTATACGTGTTTGTTTGGTCTTCGTCCCCGTGCCTTTACATGGCACGCTATAATTTGGGAAATAAAAACCCCTATTACGCATTCCTGCGCCTGTCTCCCAATCCCTTTATACCAACGTGACATTATGGGGTATTGTGTCCAGATGGGTGAGAAATATATTGAACCATTTTGAATTCAGGCTGTAACACAACAAAATGTGGACTAAGTCAAGGGGTGTGAATACTTTCTGAAGGCACTGTAAACAAAGATCTAAGTAGATATGTTATCTCGTCTTCCTTGCATCATTTTTGATAATAGAGAATATTGTTTCCTAGAAGGATACAGTCAGTATATTCTTTATCTATTGCAAGTGTGTTTTATTTCTATCTAACCAATTATGAAGTTGAGCTATACCTAACTCCGTTGCCTAATTCAGTTAACTGCCCAATTTAAAATTGACCGCTTGTCACTACCACCTAGGGACTTGTTCTAAAAGGGATATAGAAGGTGTTAGACAATATGGCGAAGAAAAAAAAAACATAGCCTATCAGAAGATATGGTGGAACTATTACCATATTGTTCACACCAAATCCTGTCATATCCATATTAAATGTTGAGTGGTAGGGACAAGGGGTTCATTTGGAATTAAGCACGTGTCTCTACATCAGGGGTAGGCAACCATGGAGACGCGATCACGTCTCTTTTTTTATTTGTGGGAATGGTTGGGAACAGATTTCTAAAATTAAACACTTTTTTAGCTAAATTCCTGGGGATTTTACCGTCTTTTTTGTGGGCCACCTGTTGCCGGTCCCTGCTCTACATGGTGTGTAGTCAGGCAGTCTATTTAAAAATAATTACCTGAGTGTCATCTCTCCTAGCTGTTGCTCTTTTGAAGACTACAATCAGACGACAGAATGGCTTCTGAGCCGGACGAGACACAGGCCTAAGATCGCAGTGGTGTGTGGCTCCGGCCTGGGCCTGCTCGCCGATGGTGTTACCAACAAAGAGATCTTCCCTTACGCAGATATCCCCAACTTCCCCGTCAGCACAGGTGAGATGAAGTCGCTGTCACGAACGTATAATGTGTCATGATAATATTGATATGAGACTAATGATAGTATAATGTGGTCTTTACCCAGCAAACAGTGAACCTTCCTACAATGTTAAGATGAAGTTCCAATGGAGTCTTAATTTGGTTAACATCCAATGTTAGCATGAAAACTTCCTATGACTGCTTTTAAAATGTTCCGGCAAAACCTACTAACATTCTTGGAATTCAGAAGTAACCAGAAATTGTTTGCTAGGTATAAACTGTCAATCTATACTACCCCCCCCCCCCCCCCCCCCCCCCCCCTCACTCACTCACACACACACACACACACACACACACACACACACACACACACACACACACACACACACACACACACACTTTGACAAATATAATAGGCAACGGCTCTCTGTAAACATCACCTCACCCCAATTAGCTTGTTCACTGATTCACCCAAACATCAGGTGAACCTGTGTAGTGCTCTTAATTATGCCTGCACAGCAGAGGAATTTACATTTTCCCTCAATGATTCCATTGACACACCATTGCAGCAGCTAAGTAGTTTATTATTTACTTGCTGAAATGCATTTGGGATTTCTGTGTGTCTTTGTCAAAATGTCGCATGGAAAAACAAACCATAACCAGCTGGCGGGAAAATGAACCAAGAATGAATAACTACGCCCCATGAATAAAATATTATAACTAGAGTAAAAATAGGCCCTAATATCTGCCACATGGAATTCTTATTATGATTTCATGGACATATTTAAATATTCATCATGTGGAGGTGAATATAAAATGTCTGCATAAGCGCTCAAATGTTCACTTTCCTATTATTATTAGAGTAAGGTGGGTCTTTGCAGAAAAGCCATAGCCTCCTGTCTAGTAACCAGCTTTTGTTGTGTTTTTGGACAACAATAGCATCATAAATAAACAAATGTGAAGCATAGAAAGAACATTATTTGACAATGTTGCCTTCATTAGACAGAGCTGACTTTTTAAAAATTATCTTCAATTCAGGTTTGGTTTGTGTTGCAGTCTTCCCAATTATATTCTAGTTAATTTAAGCTTTTCAGAGCGAAGCCCATTGAAAACACTAATCGATGTTCAGTGCAGCATTAGACTTCTCGTTTTTTGGTAAATTACATGGAGAGCATAATGATTGGCAAACATTCTAAATGAGTGTGATTTCAGACAATACTAACATTGGTGTTTGCCTGTGAACAGGTGCTATGCTGTGTGAACCTGTAACAGCAAACAAAACCAAAAAAATTGCCTATCACATAACCTGTAAAAACAAAAGGGCCAGATTTAATCAAATCCACACAACAAAACACATAGCAGTATCCAAATAAAGGCTTAGATAACCAGTACGATAGTGCATCCTTAGAAATACATGATTTGCTTGGTCACTCACACCAAATCTTTATAAAATTACATCCAGTTGCGCTCATTAAAACAAGTTAATGCAGCAATGGAATGGATTCTGAAGTAACTTCAATGGACAGAGTAATAACTGACACCATCCTCCCCCTAAACTTCCCTCTGCCATCCGTCAACCTCTGATGGAGGAGAAGAAAGTCACTTCTCTAAACAGTGTTGTAATTATTCAGGTCCTATCTCACTACGCAGCACTTTTCAACAAATCGCCTCTGATTTAACTCAGGGTCAAATTAACATAATCTCCACACCACCGAACACAACTCTGCTGTAGTCTCAGCCATCATCCCCACTATAAAGAAGGGTACTAAACAGACAATTACAGTTGACATTTGACAGCGGATGACTTACACTTTTATTTCAATAGCACAGATACTGTTCCTACACTGCATGCTCTCCTGAGTACTACAGTGCATTCGGAAAGTATTCAGAACCCTTGACTTTTTCCACATTTTGTTACGTTAAGGCCTTATTCTAAAATTGATTAAATAAAATGTATTCCTCATCAATCTACACACAATACCCCATAATGACAAAGCGAAAACTGTTTTTTAGACATTTTTGCAAATGTATTCAAAATAAAAAACAGATACCTTATTTACGTAAGTACTCAGACCCTTTGCTCTGAGATTCGAAATTGAGCTCCGGTGCGTCCTGTTTCCATTGATCATCCTTGAGATGTTTCTGAAACTTGATTGAAGTCCACCTGTGGTAAATTCAATTGATTTGACATGATTTGGAAAGGCACACACCTGTCTATATAAGGTCCCACATTTGACAGTGCATGTCAGAGTAAAAACCAAGCCATGAGGTTGAAGGAATTGCCCGTAGAGCTCAGAGGCAGGATTGTGTCGAGGCACAGATCTGGGGAAGGGTACCAAAAAATGTTTGCAGCATTGAAGGTCCCCAAGAACACAGTGGCCTTCATCAAGACTCTTCCTAGAGCTGGCTGCCTGGCCAAACTGAGCAATCGGGGGAGAAGGGCCTTGGTCAGGGAGGTGACCAAGAACCCGATGGTCACTCTGACAGAGCTCCAGAGTTCCTCCGTGGAGATGGGACAACCTTCCAGAAGGACAACCATCTCTGCAGCACTCCACCAATCAGGCCTTTATGGTAGAGTGGCCAGACGGAAGCCACTCCTCACTAAAAGGCACATGACAGCCCGCTTGGAGATTACCAAAAGGCACCTAAAAGACTTTCAGACCATGAGAAACAAGATTCTCTAATCTGATGAAACCAAGATTGAACTTTTTGGATGAACGGTGCAAAGTACAGAGAGATCCTTCACCAGAGCGCTCAGGACCTCAGACTGGGGGTGAAAGTTCACCTTCCAACAGGACAATGAACCTAAGCACACAGCCAAGACAACGCAGAAGTGGCTTCAGGACAAGTCTCTGAATGTCCTTGAGTGGCCCAGCCAGAACACGGACGTGAACCCGATAGAACATCTCTGGAGAGACCTGAAAATAGCTGTGCAGCGATGCTCCCCATCCAAGCTTGACAGGATCTGCAGAGAAGAATGGGAGAAACTCCCCAAATATAGATGTGCCAAGCTTGTAGCATCATACCCAAGAAGACTTGAGGCTGTAATTGCTGCCAAGGGTGCTTCAACAATGTACTGAGTGAAGGGTCTGACTACTTATGTAAATGTGATATTTAAGTTTTATTTGTAATAAATTTGCAAAAATGTCAAAATCTGTTTTTGATTTGTTATTATGGGGTATTGTGTGTTGAGTGATGAGGGGGAAAAAACAATTGAATCAATTTTAGAATAAGGCTGTAACGTAACAAAATGTGGAAAAAGTCAAGGGGTCTGAATTCTTTCCGAATGCACTTTATTTAGTCTATGTCAGATTATAAACCAGGTGGTTTGAGCCATGGATGCTGATTGTCTGAAAGCCGTGGTATTTTTAAGCAATAAGGCATGGGGGGGTGGGGTATATGGCCAATATACCACGGCTAAGGCCTGTTCTTACGCACGACGCATTGCGGAGTGCCTGGAGACAGCCCTTAGCCGTGGTATATTGGCCATATATCACAAACCCCCGATGTGCCATATTTCTTTTATTAAACTGATTACCAAATTAACTAGAGCAGAAGTTTACATACACTCAATTAGTATTTGGTAGCATTGCCTTTAAATTGTTTAACTTGGGTCAAACGTTTTGGGTAGCCTTCAACAAGCTTCCCACAATAAATTGGGTGAATTATGTGGACTTGCCAAAACTATAATTTGTTAACAAGAAATTTGTGGCGTGGTTGAAAAACGAGTTTTAATGACTACAACCTAAGTGTATGTAATCTTCCGACTTCAACTGTAGGTCCCATTGTATGTACAGTTGAAGTCGGAAGTTTACATACACTTAGGTTGGAGTCATTAAAACTAATTTTTCAACCACTCCATAAATTTCTTGTAAACAAATTATAGTTTTGGCAAGTCGGTTAGGACATCTACTTTGTTCATGACACAAGTCATTTTTCCAACAATTGTTTACAGACAGGTTATTTCACTTATAATTCACTGTATCACAATTCCATTGGGTCAGAACACTATGTTGACTGTGCCTTTAAACAGCTTGGAAAATTTCAGAAAATTATGTCATGGCTTTAGAAGCTTCTGATAGACTAATTGACATCATTTCAGTCAATTGGAGGTGTACCTGTAGATGTATTTCAAGGCCTACCTTCAAACTCAGTGCCTCGTTGCTTGACATCGTGGGAAAATCAAAATAAATCTGCCAAGACCTCAGAAAAAAAATTTAAGACCTCCACAAGTCTGGTTCATCCTTGGGAGCAATTTCCAAATGCCTGAAGGTACCACGTTCATCTGTACAAACAATAGTACGCAAGTATAAACACCATGGGACCACGCAGCCGTCATACCGCTCAGGAAGGAGACGCGTTCTGTCTCCTAGAGATGAACGTACTTTGGTGCGAAAAGTGAAAAGCAATCCCAGAACAACAGCAAAGGACTCAAAAATGATGTGGATATATTGAAGCAACATCTCAAGACATCAGTCAGAAAGTTAAAGCTTGGTCGCAAATGGGTCTTCTAAATGGACAATGACCACAAGCATGCTTCCGAAGTTGTGGCAAAATGGCTTAAGGACAACAAAGTCAAGGTATTGGAGTGGCCATCACAAAGCCCTGACCTCAATCCTATAGAACATTTGTGGGCAGCACTGGAAAAAGTGTGTGCGAGCAAGGAGGACTACAAACCTGACTCAGTTACACCAGCTCTGTCAGGAGGAATGGGCCAAAATTCACCCAACTTATTGTGGGAAGGCTACCCGAAGCGTTTGACCCAATTTAAAGGCAATGCTACCAAATACTAATTGAGTGTATGTTAACTTCTGACCCACTGGGAATGTGATGAAAGAATAAAAGCTGAAATTAATCATTCTCTTTACTATTATTCTAACATTTCACATTCTTAAAATAAAGTGGTGATCCTAACTGACCTAAGACAAGGGAATTTTTACTAGGATTGTGAAAAACTGAGTTTAAATGTATTTGGCTAAGGTATATGTAAACTTCCGACTTCAACTGTATGTACATGCAGAGAGTATTTCATTACAGCAGTAGCATTAGATTTCTCTAGGACTCTCTCATGCTTGGAGTATGAACAACACAAATCGGACATCTTCTGTGAATTTAAACATGAATAAAACATCAATTCACAGTTTTTATTTTCTAACCCTACATGAGACATGCTGTATCACTAACCTTCCATGACAGAATATGCTTGTGTTCTGTGTCCTTCACAGTCCCGGGTCATGAAGGGTGTCTGGTGTTTGGTATTCTAAAAGGCAAATCCTGCGTCTTCATGCAAGGCAGATTCCATCTCTACGAGGGCTATTCACTCTGTAAGGTAAGTCCAAATACAGTATCTGACCGATGAACAGGTAATAATATATGCCATTTAGTAGATGCTTTGATTCAAAGTGACTTATGCAGGGATACATTTGACATATATGGTTGGTCCCAGGAATCAAACCCACTACCCTGACATTACAACATTCATGCTCTACCAACTGAGCTACAAACTGAGCTACGAAGGACCCCATACATTTAGAGACTCCCAGTACCATGACGAAGACTATATCTATATTATTTTGGTATAGGCCATATTTTAAACATCCAACATTAAGACATTTGCTTTACACTACTAGTCTTTCTACTCTTTTACCTTGCTGCTATACCCTTTCCTTACAGATCAGGGAAACATCACATCAGATTATTTTAACCATCAATATCCCTAGCCTCCATGGATTCAACCCAGTCCCTGCTCATCTATAACCCTTACACATTCCCGCTACGGCGACACCGGATGTTTTGAAATATTCATCACCAGTGTGTGCGCTGTGCTTATATTAGCCATCATAAAGAAGGAAAAGAGTGAAACGAAATGGGTCCTTTCCTTTGGAATGCTAAAAACTCTCCATTGTGGCTCAACAAGGTCATGTTAACTGAAGGAGAACTCCTCCTATTTGTATAACAGAGAGGGGCTGGCATCTCCGGCCTTGGCCCATTAACTTTATCTGTCACAATCAGGAAAGTGGGAGTCAGGAAGACAATTGCTGAAACCAGCCTGGGAACTGCTGACTCTGCACAAGGCTGTATATTTTAACAAACACAGTTTAGGACAGGGTCGCCACTGATCTGGGCCCTGTTTCTGAAAAATATCCCTTGCAGCAATGAGGTCATTGTTGGGTCATTTGGTGTGAATTTGAACAAAATGTAAATGAAATGTAGTATTTTTCAGAAACTAGTACAAAGAAATGTCATTTAAGAATGAAGCCATTTTCTCAAACCGTTTGTAAGGATATTGGGCCAAATGTTGAGTGGATGAAAGGTATGTACCAGCAGGCGTTCGCCTGTGTTGTGATGCTTGTCTTATTTGTATATAAAAGTATTTAAAAGCAGCAACTTTCTGTATGTAGGTTTTTGCTTGGTCAAAACTTACAGCCCCAATCAACCAGTCAATCAGCTGTAGCACTGCATATTTATGATGTCACTCCAGAGTTAAATGAGTCCTTTCCTTCCACTGTTTTGGTTAAGACAGCATAAATGCAACCCTCTCTAGACCCTCTAGACCCTCAGGACCCCCTAGACCCTTGGTAAATGGCTAAGGAATCTTCTGTTGTCCGGCGTGGCGAGGGAAATTCTCAGAGCAATTACGACATTGACAACATGACATGATGTATTAGAGTCAACCATCATGGCTGCCGGACACCGGCACATAAGTGAAGCACAGGCTTTTTGGGCTTTCACTTAGGGTCACCACATTGTACCTGTCAATCAATAGCACTAGTAAATACCACATTGCTCATTCTCATCCTTTGATTCTGACCAGTCCAGACAATAATTTGTTCCTATTGACCTAGATTGCATTGAACGGCGAAAGTATAGACATATTGTATAACAGTCTATGAGAACAGCAGGAGACAGTCTAAAGATGTGTAATTATGATGAGATGTCGAAGCAGCATTTCTACCTCCCAGGTGCTAGACAGTAAACATGTCATCATGTTCTCATTGACTGTGACCACAGAGGAGGGCTTAGGTTGTAGCCTCGCCATTGGACATACAGAAGTATCTTACACCGCAAGAGGCTTTGGTGACAGTTTATAGGGAGACAGAGACCAAATGCTGCCCTCTAGATCAATGTCTTATCACCTATGGGCTGTTTCTCAATTCTGACCTCCACAATATTGTTTTCACCTGTCAATTCTCTTCAGATCAGAGTGGATGTAGGATAGGACCCAAAGGAGAGGAAGTAACTTTACACTGCTGAGATGCAGCCCATAGGTGAGCAATGTCATGGTTAGGGTTGCAAAGGGACGGTATATTACTGGAAACTTTAGAAGTTTACCATTAAACTACCAGAATTGTGGTCTCTTTTAAGGATTTTATTAAATCTGTCACAAGGTATCTAGTGGCACGTTTGGGTACTTCAGATTATCACAGGTGTCTGTAACAATCTCTGGCCCTCTGTCTGGCCTTGTCACATAATATGATTTTACAATTTAAAAACAATTGAATGACAAATCTGTAAAACATTATCCTATATATAAACCATGAACTTAGTGTCCCGTGTGGCTCAGTTGGTAAAGCATGGGTTGTGGGTTCGATTCCCATGCGGGACCAGTATGAAAATGTATTACTGTAAGTTGCTATAAGAGGGTTTTAGCATGAAATATAATTTAAAATGTTTTTACAAACTTTTCTTAATTTTATTATGTCAATATGTATTTGTTGTCAAGCTGGTTGCAGTTGTGAAAAAAGTAAATAGTTGCAGAGTTAATTGAAAATAATACCATTGTTGATTAGATGCTTTTTTCACTCAATCAGCTATTTTCTCTTGAACCATATGGTCTATCTACTAGAAACTCATGTACAATATCGACACAGATATAATAAATTAATAATTTATATGAATATTTTTTGTTTGTTTGTTATTCAAGTATAAATTACCAAAGTTCCAATAGATTGCCATTGATTTTCTGTTAATTAACAAAATTACAGAACATTTCGGTAAATTACCGGTAGCTTTCCAACCCTACTCATGGTAGATAGGTTTCCTATCTTGAGGGCTGACTGAATATGCAGCAAAACGTGTAAGGTGTTAGAGAAGAACAGGTGTGATTACAGTGGATGTTGGACCGCTTTCCTATGGCTCAGTACACCAGACAAGGCGACAAATCGATTTCTGCTAAATTTACCCCAGCACATGCAACCGATACAGCTGTGGTTTCAGCCTGCCATCTGCCCACTCCCTGTCTCTTTCTCTCATTCTCTCCCTTCTTTTCTCTCTCTCTCTTTCTTCATTTCTCTTTCCCCCACCACCACCACACAATCTCACACTCTCTACTCTCATCTCCAGACACCTCTCCATGTCTTCCCTGTTCTGCTCCCTTTCTTTCCCAACATTATTGGACAGCAGTCCAGTATGTGTGACAGGGACACCAGGGTGTCCATACACTCCATCAGCCCAGGGACACATCCATGAGTCATTGTATCTGACACCTCCGACACCAACATCACACCACTCTCACAAGAGTTTACATAAAGACAAAACAAATACAGAGATGTTGCAGCGAGAACAGTCAATATCTAGAAGGCGTGGTGATGCTACTAGTTTGTTACCAATTTTATATTTCCCTTTTCATACACTTTATTTTATGATACACTTTGTTCCATGGGTTTTGACATTAAGTGCCTGGTACATAGCAGAAAAGCAATATGGTTTTGCTTTGTTGAATCGCACTCACACAAGCGCTCTCTCCCTCCCTCCCCTTGATTTGCAATCAGGGTGTGAGCTGTTATCTCTCTCATCTCAGTGTGTCGGTAGGAGATGCATGGCAAGGTTAATTAGCTGGCTTGCTTCGTTAGCCCTGCCTGATCTCCTCTCCCTCTGTGAGTGGTGCCTTTCATACAAACTGCTAGCATGCAGCTGGAGTTAGCCTTGGCGCTAGTTCTGTATTGTATAGTGGCTGTTATTGGAGCATGATGAGTGTTATTGGCATGCATGTTTAATTAAGATAAGCATGCATAAACATGTATACACATTAAAAAAATAAAATCACATACCTATGCCACACACAAATATACATGCAGGTGAGGCAAGGAAAGACATAGAGGAAGGGAGGGATGGAGGCTAGAAAGGTGATCTGGCATTGAAATATATTCACCAATTGCCACTCCTAGCTTGCAAACTGACAGAAATGTGCATTTTCATGAGTCACTGTACACTCCACACACACGCGCACACACGCACATGCAAACCATGTTTATGGATGTTGCACTAGTGATGTCGTGTGTATGTGTCTGTCAGTGGTCTGACTTACAAATGTAGGATCTTAATTTGAGTCAGTTTTCTACAGCAGGAAAATAATTCTGCAGCAACAGGAAATGTGAATTCTTATGCGGATTATAATTAATGCAAAGAGCAAAAATTGGACAGCCCTCTGGTGAATAAACTTAAATGAACATATGTTTATTGCCGCACTCAAATACACTACAAGTTTTACATTTCAGGAAAGTTCTCCTGCAACAGGGTGATCAAATTAAGATCCTACATCTGTACCCTATTGGGCATTTCTATATCAAGAGAAGTGTGTGTGTGACAGAGTTACAAGTCGTGGCTGCATGCTTCTAGCAGATTGTATGCACATCTTCTGTATTACTGGTGCTGGAGATGACCAAGAATGGTCCAAGAGAGAGAATAATACAAACATTTTATGTCTCATTTCTCCTCTTCCCCTTAATGGTACAATAAAGTGTTGGTAGCATTCTCTTCGCCTCTCTCGTCCTTTCCTCTCTTCTATATTTATCTCTCCCTCCCTTTCTCTCTAACTCCCTTTTCCTGTTCACTCGTCCACTCCTTTCTCCTCTCCTCTATACTCATATAATTCTCTTGTTTTCTCTCTCTGACTCTCTCCCCACCTATATTTCTCTCCTCTCCCTCTCCATCCCCCTCCTGTTCTCCCCCAGGTCACATTCCCGGTGCGGATCTTCAAGCTGTTGGGTGTGGAGACCCTCATTGTGACTAACGCCTCAGGGGGCCTGTGTCCGGACTTCAAAGTGGGCGACATCATGCTCATTAAGGACCACATTAACCTGCCAGGCTTCGCCGGCCAGCACCCTCTGTGCGGCCCCAATGACGAACGGTACAACCAGAGACAGGGAGACAGAAAGATTGAGGGAAGAAAGGGGAGACAGAGGTAGAGAGGGGGGATAAGGGGAGAGGGGTGTGGGAGGGCACAGCACTCACTGTGCAGCTACAATGATGAACGATACAGGCAGAGAGATGGAGAGAGGCAGGGAAGAGGGACAGAGAGAGGGATGGGGGGAATGGGCGGGGGAGAGTGGAAGTGATGGAGGGAGAGTCAAGGAGAGAGAGTGAAAAATGTAGTATAGTCTGAAGCACAAAGGTGGGAGGAGAGATGGAAAGAGAGTTGCAGTCAGTGAGAGAACTGAAATAATCCCGGAGAGAGGAAGCACGGGGAGGGAGAGGGGAAGAAATACATACTCTTCAAGTAATCTATCTAGCTCACTAGGTTACATGGAACCTGTAATACATATTTTCCCTTTACAGCTAGGAGGTTGTAGATTAATGACAAATATACTGTATGTTGAGTGTAAGTGATTTCCAAGCATTGTGCTCAGAGAGCTACAGGTAACTGCCAAAATAATGGACACACTTGAGTAAATGAGGAATACAAAGTATATTGAAAGCAGGTGCTTCCACCTAGGTGTGGTTCCTGAGTTAATTAAGCAATTAACATCCCATCATGCTTAGGGTCATGTATAAAAATGCTGGGCAGGCTATTATTTTGGCTACCTTGGCTCTGCTCCAATAGGATGACAAAGACCCCATCCGCCGGGCACGATTGGTCAGTCACTGAATGGCTTGATGAGCATGAAAACGATGTAATGGCGGTCTCAGTCACCAGATCTCAACCCAATTGAAAACTTATGGGAGATTAAGGAGCGGTGCCTGAGACATCGTTTTCCACCACCATCAACAAAACACCAAATTATGGAATTTCTCGTGGAAGAATGGTGTCGCATCCCTCCAATAGAGTTCCAGACATTTGTAAAATCTATGCCAAGGTGCATTGAAGCTGTTCTGGCTCGTGGTGGCCCAATGCCCTATTAAGACACTTTATGTTGGTGTTGCCTTTATGTTGGCAGTTGCCTGTATTCTCTGTATACTATCATAATACTGTATTATATTACAGTATTATTCATATTATTAATAGTAGCAGATTATTGGTAGATTAGGAGAGATACATTGCAATAGTATTTGCTCCATATGTCCCATCGATAAGCCAGTAGTGATTGGCTGTGCTCTGCTCCAGGTTTGGGATCCGGTTCCCCTGCATGTCAGATGCCTACAGTAAGGACCTGAGGAAGCTAGCTCTGGATATCAGTCATGAGCTGGACTATACCAACTTTGTGCGGGAAGGGGTGTACTGCATGGTGAGCGGTCCCAACTTCGAGACCATCGCCGAGGCACGCATGTTGCAGGTCTTGGGGTGCGACTCTGTGGGTGAGTGGAGACAACACAGGCCTACGGGCTACAACCACGAACAGGTTTTCATCACCAGATCTGGCTATGACTTGAGCAACAAATTACAGTTAATGTTAGGAAATGGTTCAATTTAAGTTTAAAGGAACAGTAGCTAGATATTTAATACAACTTGTGTTTCAAAATGCTGTATCAAGATCAAGCATCTACTCAGGAAGGGAATGTTTTGTCAGAGAGCCAAGTGACCACCAGCCACAACATGGTTTAACAATGATATAAACACAGACGAGGCTTGCTCACTCTCCTTTTCCCCTTTTTAGTTCATTAACACTGCTCTAATTGGACCTCCCTCGTAAAAACACCCACGCTGGGCTCGTTAATAAATGATGGTGCTAGCTCTGCTAACAGAGCCGACTCATGCTAATTAGCTTAGCGATTAGGTCAACAGATAGACCAACAGGCTGCTACATGCTGTGACGCTAATTGGTCTGATGATTTGATCCAGGATCAAAATACAACACAAACAAATATCTGTTACAATGTACAGTGGGCAGAACTAACGAATTACATCTTTCATTATCCACTCCCCCTAAGAACATGTATTTTGCCGACTTGTTACCTTAAGAACTTGTTGTTGTAGCCAAGCGATGACAAAGAAAAGCCGTTTTGGTTCCTTGTTTTGGTGACCTATTGAGTTATTACTCCTGTGAGTGTAATATTTAATGTGAGAGTCCAATTCAAGTCTGCCAATCCATATTTTTTTATGTGGTGTTTTTTCTTTACCATGCTTGAGTTTCAGCTTAGTGGAGGCTGTGTTTGAGTGAGTGAGACCTTTGACTTAATAAGTATTTTTAATTCATATGCTTTTTGGTTATGCCTGTAAAACATGTTTTGTCATTGCATTCGTACAGTATGTGCCTGTGTAAGTTGTATCCATGTTTTTAGCATGGTTTCAATGATATGTGAGATCTGGCCTGTGTTCCCATTAAATACTAACACGGGAATGGGACCAAAGCTCAGGGAATGGAACCAAAGCTCAGGGGGCAGTACACGGAGGGGGTTATTAAGGATGCTGAATAGTATAACCACCTCTCTACACACACACAAACACACAAACACACAACCATGACCCAGTGCCACCCAAAACCCCCGTTGGATATTTTGCCATTTTCTCTCTGCCCCTCCCCTCCCCCCCCACCCCTCTCTCTCGCTTTCCATCCCCATGAACCTGCCAACCTCCGCTCCTGTCCCCGTCCGCACTCCCCACCCTCTTTCCTCTTCCCCATAGGCATGAGTACGGTCCCAGAGGTAACAGTGGCCAAGCACTGTGGCCTGAGGGTCTTTGGTCTCTCACTCATCACCAACAAGGTATTGATTGACTTCTCTTATTGCTGTATATCATTTGATGTACCTTATCTGCACACACTGTGAACAGCTCAGCGTATCTATTCTGTCATCTGTTGACTAGTTATCGAGTATGGTACCGGAGCATCTTAATGTATTCTTATTATCATTGTGAAGGTCTCCCTGGACTACAGCCGTGAGGAGAAGGTGAACCATGAGGAGGTCCTGGAGATCAGCAAGATGAGGGCGGAGCATCTGCAGATGATGCTCAACACACTTATCGCCCGCTCCCACCAGCTGGACGAGGGCATCAATGTCAACTGAAGGAGGAAAGGGGATGGAGAAAGAGACAGAGAGACATACTTTAATGTTGAAGCACACTCTCTATCACACACACAGACAAGTGCACACATGTACATATCATTCACTGTGAATCTTTACAATAAACAACCACCCATGATGAAAGAATTTAGTCAATTTTCTAGTTTAATAAAATGTTCTAAAGTTGTTTGTTTTTTTACACAAGAACCAGTCTGTTAAAAAATTTAAATGCTTATTTGATGATAGGGCACTGACATGAGAATATGTAACGCTCCTATTTAACATCAGCTGAAGGGGTGCCACTACCAGTTGTACAACTGAACACCTTCAACTGAAATGTGTCTTCTGCGTTTAACCCAACCTAGGTATCCCCCTTTCCCTTTCCTTACCTGAGGAAATTCAGAGAGAGAGAGAGACGAGAGAGGAGAGAGGAGAGAGAGAGAGATTATACATTAATTCCACAAAATGTTTTTCTCCCAAAAATAAATGTGAAAAGCCTCCAACCAGAAAATAGCATTTAATGACAAATAGTGGGGGGAAAAAATATGCAACTGAACTAATGTACAGATGATGGTGCTTTTCTCTTCAAATTCCTCCTGCTATTCAGAGCTAGGGACAGAAAAAACATGTATTAATATAATTATACAGTGCTTTCTTTGTTGTTATCCCCTCACTGTTTAGAACGAGAATCAAACTATTAATTCGGTGCTTCATTGTGTTTACCATATAACACGAGTCTATTTCATAGAGTTGATGGGAAAACTATTTTCATGCTAAACAATTACAGTGTTATGAGTTAGTTTGACTGCAATAACAGTGAGAGCTCATGTAGAAATAATGTTTCTTGTAAGAATTTACACAGCAACAGAAAAAATGTACAGAAAAACTTGGTATCTTGCCAAAGAAAATACTCTGTTCACTGCCTTGCCTTAAAGTAAATCGAAGTGGATTCATCTATAAAGAAAACACTGCCATCTTTCACAGGGCTCCTAGGCCAATACGGCGCAGTGGTACCTTCTGCACTGTAGCGATAAGCTTGGAGAACACTGATGTGTTCATAACGAGGTTTTCCCATTGTAAATATATAGATACATATTTAAATAAACATACAGTAGATATAGATCATAAACAGACTTTAAGTGTGTTTATTTGTGTCTGTGTGTGTTCGTCAGTGCATGCGTGTGTGTGTGAATATTGGGGTGGCAGGTAGACTAGGGGTTAAGAGCGTTGGGCCAGTAACTGAAAGGTCCTTGGTTCGAATAGGTGAGAAATCTGTTCGTCGTGCCCTTGAGCAAGGCAATTAATCCTAATTGCTCCTATAAATTGTTCTGTTCATAATAAAAATGGGGTAAACCAAGGTTAAACCAATCTACTCAGGGTCAGACTCAAAGTAAACATGTGAATATAATCACATTGGATATTCAGGAATTCTGACCTTGTGCATTGGTTAGTGGGAAAGGAGACAGTAAAGAAAAGTAGCCCTCCCCTGAGACAGTGTTCAGCTTGAAGAGGCAATCATCTCTCATTGTATACAATAGACAAGACAAGGGTGGCTGATTCTGGTTGTGCAGGGCCTCTGTTGTTACAGTCAGTCCAGGGCCCGTATCCACAAAGTGTCAGAGTAGGATTGTGATCTAGAATCAGTTTAGCATTTTTGATCACAATAAATAAGATTACATGGCCAGGTGGCCTTGTATATACGGAGCCTGAACAATTCGGCTGAACTAACACATTTGATTGATTTAATCATTGTTGTGAGAGGAAACTAAAATACATATCGCCACCTTATTTCTGAGTATTTAAAGTTGTATGCAGAGCAATACTATACAATATTGGAACAGGATGGTTGACTATCTTTGTTTAGTCCTGGGACCTGTTTAGCTGAGTGTATTATAAAGTAGCTAATACACTATTAGTAAACTAATCATAATATGAATCTCCTGTCATCCTTAAGACATCATTAAGATAGATCAGTTTCACACCCTGTTCATTTAGACTCTGTTATAAACTCCCCACAGAAATCATTCATGCTAACCTGGCAGGTCGAAACAAGGCTGGGGGTAGAAGGCTTTCAATCTAAATCTTCCCTTTCGATTTTCATCCTCTCATGAGAATAAATAGTGGCAGGTTCCTCCTAGCCTTTACCAAGGAATACAAATGTTCTCTAGTATTATTAAAATCTCCAACATCAATAATTAGCAAATTATTGTAATTACACCAGAACTATTACCTTAAAATCCAAGGGGAAGTGAATTTATTAACAGGCTAATGTGGCAGTTTATCAGAGAGAGAAGTGATGTTTGGGTGTTTTTCTCCTTTCTCTGTGTTGATTGCCCTGCCTTGATGACTTGTATTGATGCTTAATGAGTTTGGTAATGTACAAAAATGTAAGCAGTATTTCCTCAAAATATTCAACAGGACATGCTACCGCATGCTGTTCTTTAGAATGTCAATCAATCAAATGTATTTTGTAAATCATTAATGGCCTAGAAAAGCAGCAGCACATTGTTTCGAAGAAACTCAATAGAATGAAGCAACCTAGATATAAACCAGGCTCAGAGGGAAGGCCCATCCTCTTCTGGCTGTACGGAATGTTTTGTTTTATTATGATAAGGTAATGCCACAAATGAGCAGAACACTTTGCTCTTGATAAATAAATAAATGTCTAATATTAACATTGGTATTCAGATCATATTCAGAATCATTATGGAAGCCGATTACCTTTTATCGGTAGTAATATTGTAATGAAATGTACATTGTTCACAATTAATCATAATCCTTTCAAGGCCGACAGGCAATGTTTGTTCTACAGTGCATCAACAACAGAGTAATTACCATTAACACTAATTACAGTCAAATCTTATAAATTATTCTCAGACTTGGGTTAATGGGACATTTGTTTGTTTTCTTATCAATTAGCTCATTAGCCAAGTCAGTTAGTACATATTCTGCTCAAACTTCAATTGGTAGGATAATGTCCCAGTTATGCTTGTGCCTTCAATGTACATTTTATTTAGCCCTTTTCTTCCCAATTGGTAGTTACAGTCTTGTCCCATCGCTGCATCTCCCATACGGACTCGGGAGAGGTGACGGTAGAGAGCCGTGCATCCTCCGAAACACGACCCCACACTTGATACAACGCTCGCTTAACTCGGAAGCCAACCTCACCAATGTGTCGGAGGAAACACCTTACACCTGGCGACCGTGTCAGAGTGCATTGCGCCCGGCCGCCCGCCACAGGAGTCGCTAAAGCGCAATGGGACAAGGACAACCCTCCTCTATTGAATATTATATTCATCCATCCATCCAATTTTGACCTAACATTTTCTAACAATGAGCTCGACGTGGAATCCAAAGAAATGTTCAAAAGCCACCCACGGACCCCCCCCCCCCCCGTCCCCAACACCTATCCCACCCCCAAAACAAGTATATTGTATCAGTTCTCTATATCTGACAACTAGTAGGGAGCTGAAGCTCAGAGTATTGTTTGTTCTACCTTGGTAATGTATTCTCAGTGAATTTGATGATGTTTTTCTCCCCCTACTCATTGGAGTTGTTAGGTTTATCCCATACTACATTCAGATGTTACCCCGTTCTGACCTGGTGCTGTTCCAGGTGATTTTCCTTTTAAGAACCCCCCCTCCCAAAATAACATTGGTTTCCTTACCCTGTAAGCAGTCTATGGACAAGGTATCTTAAAACGGATTGTGTAACTCACTGATGTTACTTATAGATGATTTGGATATGAAGCGCAACAATTTTAATATAGGTACCATTAACATGCATTGGATTTGTGCCACAAATGCTAAGAAGTTAGCATTTGAAAGTGGCCAGGTAAACAAAACCAAAGAATGGGTTGCTGTCATTCCTTGTCCATAAACTGCTTACAGGGTATTTTGTTATTTAGGGGGGTGCTGTTCCTAAGAGTAGATGGTGCTGTTCCTAACAGCAGGAACAGTACTATCTAGTGGTAAAAACCTGGTAATATCAGTATGTAGGATGGGACATAACCTAACAACTTCATTGACTAATTTCTCTGAACAGGGGAAAAATAACATCACAAAATCCACTGAGAATACATTACATAGGATAAAGAAACAATAGTACTTGTCAAACATAGAGAACAGACACTGTACAGTCGTTGTTGAGGTGGGATTGGCGTGGTTTGTGGGGGGTCCGTGGTTTGTGGGGGGTCTGTGGATGGCTTTTGACCATTTATTTGGATTCCTCATGTAGAACTCATTGTTTAAAAAAAGTTAGGTACTGTTAGTTCCAATATTTATTGAATATTATGAATCCTATTAATTAAAATGGCCAATTTGAGTGCAATCAATTAACTTAATTTCTCAGAGATCAAATTATATTTCAACAAAATAATTGCAGAAACGCTAATCTGATCTGTTTCTAATTACAGAAATGATTTCAGAACAATCTGAGATAGTGGGTGTCATGGCTTGCTGAAATTACATGGCACGACGCTAAACAAACATACTGTAACCTCTGTCTGATGCTCCAAATTATAGCATCTTACATATACAAATCTTTACATTTCTCAAACCGTACATGTGACCTATTTAAACATTTATTTTTCCTCTTAATTATATAGGTTAATAATATACAAGTAAATGTTTGACAGCCAGAGGCAAAACCAGTTAATGACTGTCATAATAATATTGACTTATCAGGAACCCATTGGATGTTTATATTCCAATTCAATTCACATTTGTCTGATGAACAATTGACTATTCAAAAGCTTGTTATTATTTTGTTATGCACTCGGTTCAACCTCATTTCAAATTGGTTGTGAAATTATCCGGTACAACGTTAAAAGGAGACTCCATAAAAGGAGACATCATACAGGGGCTCCCGAGTGGCGCAGCGGTCTAAAGCATGGCATCTTAGTGCTAGAGGCGTCACTACGGACCCTGGTTCGATTCCAGGCTGTATCACAACCGTCTGTGATTGGGAGTCCCATAGGGCGCCACACAATTGGCCCAGCGTCATTAGGGTTTGGCCGGGGTAGGCCATCATTGTAAATAAGAATTTGTTCTTAACTGACTTGCCTAGTTAAATAATAAAATACACAATGGGGACTTTCTGTTTACAGACATCAACAAAATACATTCAGATCAATAAAAGTAATCAAATAGGCTCTTCCTAATTTGTTCCAGAGAAGGCAGAGCCTAAAAAGCCAACTTAAACCAAAAGTATGTCTGTTAGTTAGGTGGCCATAGCCAACCCATTTAGGCAGGGATTCTATCCAATTGGGGGTTATAAAAGGCAATTTCCGATTGAGCCGACATATGCAGTGTTACCGTGAATGGGAAAATTGACTTTAAAAGCCACAATGCCTATAACCCATGATCAGATTGAATCACTGCATTACTTTCAATGGTCCTTTGGAGTTAGTAGAGCAGGGCTCTTGGAGGGTAGTGAGTTCGATTCCCAGGATCACCCACATGTGAAATGTATGCATGCATGACTAAGTTGCTTTGGGTGAAAGCATCTGCAAAATTGCATATCTATACTGTATATACTATAATGGTCGATAAAGATTATGCAAAAGTCATGATTCATTAAATGGAAAGCAATAGGGCTGACAATGATTTCCATTGCAAGTATGGCCAGTCACCTATCTTGTCAATAGAAGTTTGCGCCCTCCCTTGAGTAACACCTACATGAGGATGCCATATTAACAAGTCTACCATATGTGTGTCAGATGCTGTAACCTCCACAGTTTTCCCCTGAGTGTCATACTGCAAGTGAAGCCACAGCATGGGTCAACCAGATTTATGCAAAAAGAGAAAATGCATCTCACCAGTAGGACTCCGCAGGAAAATACTGTCACTTTGTCAAAGCTCCCTGGGGCTCTCGCACCTCCTCTGAGCTGTCAGATGACCCAATCTATGGACCGAGGTTAAACCCTCCATTGAATGACCTTTAACCCCCAAGGCCAAGGGCATCCTGACGCTAGTCAATCTTAGTCAAGCAAAAAGCCTCTCTTACTCTGAGAAAGAAAAATGCTAGTTGGTGAATGGAGGGATGAATAAGGGCTTGGTTCAATCCGTAGCGTGGAAGATCTGCCTTGTAACTCGATTGACATTTAAAGGCAATGTTACCATAGCCGTGGACTAGGAGTGCTGAAAAATCTCAATTTTAATTTAAAGTTTATATTTATTTTTTAACTAAATTTGTGAACTAGGACTTTATTACTCCTGTATGAGCGGAGAGAAAATAACTCCTCAGCTGAGTGGAGCACAGTACTCCCAAACAAAATATCATTAGCACACCCCCGCCCCCCCGTGAATGTTATTGAGTTTTTGCGGAAACAGCATTTATGGTAAATGCAGCATATGTCGGCTGAAACGGAAATTACCTTTAGATGTCAACCACTGTACAATGCAGATCTTCCGTGATACGGATTCAATCTAACCCTAAGACTCTAATGTGCTGTTGCCAACACTTCTTCATTACCCATAGAAGGATTGGTTACTCTGGTTGGAGTCTGTGCCAAATTGTCTGGAGGAGCCAACAGGAACTAAATGTCACAGGCAGCCCTGAGTGGTTGTGCAACTTTACGGCGCAGTCTCGCCGTTTTGCATCTTGAGGATTTATGCCGTGCGTAAAAGAAAATAACATTCTCAATGTGGACAGTTAGTCAGGATTTCTGGGCAGCCAGTGCACTCCACTCTATCCAGACATTAGATTAGGTCTCTCTCTGAGTGGAACAGTAACTAGAAAACTGTTGAATTACAGATTAGTCTGGCAAACTCCCCAGCTGCTGCAAAATGTGTTGGCAGGCACAAGTACAGGTGTTTTATTGTCTGCATAAACTGCAGACTGGGATATGTACTGGGATATGTACTGGGATGTAAAGAAGCTGTCTATGAATGAGCCTCAAGGTTGTGTAAAGTTCCCTGAGCTCAGCAAAAAAAGACAGTTATAGTTTTTGTAAAACAGCCCTATTTCACATCCCAATCAAGTCAAGGAAGTATTCGTTAACAAGTGCATGTTTCAAGTGAGGTAACTTTTTCAGAGTAATTACAAGTAAAGTGTTCCTCTACAAATGCGTACATTGATACAGAATTATGTATTTGTTATTATACAGAGGAATGTTTTCAAATCAAATCCAACTGTATTGGTCTCAAACACGTGTTTAGCAGATGTTATTGCGGGTGTAGCAAAATGCTTGTTTAGAATGCAGAACACGTTGTGGTGAAGGTGAGGAGGTAATGGCGTGTCACTGCGGGTCTGTAAAATACAGCATCACATCAGCACAAACAGCACAGAACACCAGATGACACTCCACAGAATCTATGAGGTCTATGTCAATATACAAGCTTATGTAGAGCACACACTTTAGGTAAATCAGACCATTTGACCACTTTCCATTTATTATCCATGTAAATCCATGCAGCATAGTGTGCGACAACCTTATGAAAGCATTGACTCGTCATCGCCACTCTGACATACGAAGTCATTTCACTATATTATTTGAGTGTAATGGGTAACATTTAAACATTGGATATCATGCTATGATTCTGGGTATTCTTGCATTAAATCCCCATTTTATAATGATAAATCACTAGGCTAATGTTCTTGCTACATGGGGCTTCTTTAATGTAGATCGTTTGTTTACATGTGACATTTCACTGGCTATTCATTCTTCATAATTAGCCCTAGCTACATGTCGTCTCACAGATGACCCTGTTTGAAATGTGGCGACGCTCGAGACAGACTGCCACGGGTGTGTTCCATATTGCCAATGTGCTGCAGTCACACACATATGCTGCAGTCACACACATATTCACCAACAACACACACATACTGCCAGCGCACCCACCAGTAACCCCCCCCCCCCCCCCCCATCCTCTCCTCCTCAACATGTTAGAACATTTTCCTGTTATTAACAATTTGTTAATACTCACAGCTTTTTCAATATAAAATTGTATTATTTATTTTTGGACTTTCAAAACACACAATTCACCACGCTTTCGACACACCCACTCTTTTTCACACGACCATACTCCGGTCGTCATGTTGAGATGCAACAACCCCCTTCTCGCGGAGACAGCGTTCACTGTAAACGCAGCATATGTCGGCTGAAACTGAAATGACCTTTAAATGTCAACTGCGTTACAATGCAGATATATTATATTTTTATAGCATTATTTTTGACAAATGAGTCATTCGTGTAATCATTTCCCGTGACAAACTGCTCTGAACTGTGAAATGTTTTGAAAATGGATGGTAGGTTTTACGTAGTGTGTAGGACCATTGAAAATGTATGGGGTCAACACCAGTAACTGGTAGCTCTAGTAGGCCTATGTTAAATAGTTTTTTCATTGTAGTATGATGGGAATTGAAAATCTACCGTGAATATCAGTTTGATCATTAATTCAAATTCCTACACCATGAAGTCTATTCACTCCCTTCTCTGAGAAAGGCTATACTTTATTCCATGTGTTCAATTAGAATCTTAGGCAGAATGAACACATCATTCCTCTTAAAACTCGTAGTGTAAAAAACAGTAGATGTTCCATTCGAGCCATGTCTCATAAACAACAGTTCCATGTTGTAATATGTTGAAGGTAACAGTTTAGGAATATTACAGGAGAGAGAGATAGTAACTTTCATTACAAATGGAAAGCGAATCCAAACCCTCCAATCACATCAAAGCCCAGACAGGTGACACCTATGACATCATGGCTGTCAGGCAGAATAGTTAGTCACCCATTGGTTGACCATCCGAGGGAGAGCCGTAGGGGTGAGAGGTCGCGGTGGGGCTGAAGCCAGGTCCCCTGTTTGTCTGGGACAAGGTGTCATCAGAAACAGATGGAGCACAATTACACCCTCGGGTGACGGAGTGCATGTGGCTACACTAAATGGCAGTAAATAGCTGGGATGTGTCGTAATAACAAGATAGGCGCTAGGAGCAAATATCAACACAAAACAAATACAGTGTGAGAGCCATGAGCAGACCAGATGGAAGCTCTGGCCCTGAACCAATAAGGAGAAAGGAAATGTTGTTATTGCTTTGTTTCCACAAATTAGTAAATGTGGGGAAAATGCCAACAAATCAAAGCAATACAATTGACATACAGTATAAGCAATTTATAATATTTCTAAATGATTGTACACTACAGCTCAAAGAAAATATGGCTTGTCCTAGGCAAGCTCTAAACTTCACAGCAAAATGACATGCTGATATGAAAATGTCCACACTCTTGTGGAGTAAAGGAATTTAGATTACAAGAAAATGTAAGCCATTCTTATCATTTAAAACCAATATGAAATCGGCTGAAATGTTCATATTCATAAAACTTCCTTCTCCTGCTTAAATGTTAGAAATACATTTACTTTCAGTGCCATGGTGGGGGTATGGGAGGGGAGGGGACAAAACCTAAATGATACATGAACTCCCCCCTCATCCTTCATGTCTGTGCTGTCTGTTCCATAAACCAAAGGGAGAGCTGTTTCCCATTACTCCACTCATGATGCCTCAGAATAGGAACTCTGCATGGTGCCATTATAAGGTCCATTTATGATAGGTGGTGGTTGGGTTGTTGTAAAAGCACTCCTTAAAAAGCTATGCCAGTTCCCATGCAGTGCTATTACACGCCGACCTTGGCTGCCTGCGGATTCTCGACCCCACACTGGGAACCCGCAGCACAGGGTGATTAGACTGGACCATATCTCTGGAGACTGACCGCAGCCAGAGCTAAGCATTCATTTTTCAAGGGAACGGAGAAGCACATTTTGTGTGTGTGTGTGTGTGTGTGTGTGTGTGTGTGTGTGTGCGTGCGCGCATGCCTGTATGTTCGAACTAACTACAGTATCTACAATATTTCTACCCAAAAGTGTGGCCCTGTCATAAGACTGTGTTAAGGCACACGGACAAGAGGAGTTATAATTAAGCAATAAGGCTCGATGGGGTGTGGTATATGGCCAATATACCACGGCTAAGGGCTGTTCTTAGGCACGACGCATCGCGGCCATATATCACAAACCCCCGAGGTGCCATATCGCTATTATAAACTGGTTATCAATGTAATTAGAGCAGTAAAAATAAGTGTTTTGTCATACCCATGATATACGGTCTGATATACCACGGCTTTCAGCCAATCAGCATTCAGGGCTCGAACCACCCAGTTTATAATGATGAATGACAATGTCATATCCTGTCTCAGTGACTGATGGGAAAGAGAAGAGACAGTGTGATGAGAGTGGATGAGAGGAGGCCCCGGGAACAGGAACAAGCTGAATCATGTCAATGATGATAAGCATCATCATCATCATCATCATCGTAACACCTTTTATTTGTTTTTCTCATTTACAGAAAGGACTTTGAAGTAACTGGCAGAAAGTATTCATACTGTACCCCTTGACATCTTCCACATGTAGTTCTGTTACAGCCTGAATTAAAAATATATTGAATTGAGATTTTTTGTTTTTTGACCTAAACACAATACCCCATAATGTCAAAGTGTAATTAGTTAAAAAAAATCATTTTTACAAATTAATTAAAAATGAAAAGCTGAAATTTGTTGAGTCAATTAGTATTTAACCCCTTTGTTATGGCAAGCCTAAATCAGTTCAGGAGTTAAAATGTGCTTAACAAGTCACATAATAAGTTGCATGAACTCACTCTATGTGCAATAATAGTGTTTAACATGATTTTTTAATGACTACCTCATCTCTGTACCCCACACACATACAATTATCTGTGAGGTTCCTCGGTCAAGCAGTGAATTTCAAACACAGATTCAACCACAAAGACCTGTGAGGTTTTCCAATGCCTCGCAAAGACGGGCACCTATTGATGGAACACAAGCATTTTGCCACACCCGCAATAACATCTGCTAAATATGTATATGTGACAATAAATGTTCATTTGATTCTTTTTTTTATTTTTAAGAACAGACATTGAATTTCAGCATGGTGAAGTTATTAATTAGACTTGGGATGGTATCAACATACCCAGTCACTACAAATATACAGGCATACTTCCTAACTCAGTTGCCGGAGAGGACTAAACCACTCAGGGATTTCACCATGAGGCCAATGGTGATTTTAAAACAGTTACAGTTTAATGGCTGTGATAAGAAAAAACTGAGGTTGGAAAAAAACAAAAACACTGTAGTTACTCCACAATACTAACCTAACTGACAGAGGGAAAAGAAGGAAGACTGTACAGAATAAAAATATTCCAACACATGCATCCTGTTTGCAACAAGACACTAAAGTAATACTGCAGAAAATGTGGCAAAGAAATTCAATTTTGTCCTGAATACAAAGTGTTATGTTTGGGGCAAATCCAATATAACTCATTACTGAGTGCCAGTCTCCATATTTTCAAGAATAGTGGTGGCTGCATCGTGTTATGGGTATGCTTTTAATCGTTAACGAATTGGGAGTTTTCAGGATAAAAAACAAATCGAATGGATGTAAATACAGGCAAAATCCTAGAGGAAAACCTGGTTCAGTCTGCTTTCCACCAGACACTGGGAGATGAATTCACCTTTCAGCAAGACAATAACATTAAACACAAGGCCAAATCTACACGTGAGTTGCTTACCAAGAAGACATTGAATGTTCCTGAGCGGCCGAGATACAGTTTTGACTTAAATCTACTTGAAATTCTATGGCAAGACGTGAAAATGGTTGTCTAGCAATGATCAACAACCAATTTGATAGAGCTTGAAGAATTTTGAAAAGAATAATGGGCAAAATCCAGGTGTGGAAAGCTCTAAGAGTCTTGCCCATGTCACGCCCTGACCTTAGAGATCCTTTTTATGTCTCTATTTTGGTTTGGTCAGGGCGTGAATTTGGGTGGGCCTTCTATGTTTTGTTCTATGTTGTCCTTTTCTATGTGTTTGGCCTGGTATGGTTCCCAATCAGAGGCAGCTGTCAATCGTTGTCTCTGATTGAGAACCATACTTAGGTACCCTGTTCCCACCTGTGTTTGTGGGTAGTTGTTTTCTGTTTTGTGTGTCTTCACCTAACAGAACTGTTTCGTTTTCGTTCACTCTCGTTGTTATTTTGTTTAGTGTTCAGTTTTGAATTCAATTATAATATGAACACTTAACACGCTGCGTGTTGGTCCGATGATTCCTAATCCTCATCCGACGAAGACGAGGAACGTTACAGCCCAGAAAGACTCACAGTTGTAATCGCTTCCAAAGGTGCTTCTACAAAGTATTGACTCAGGGATGTGAATACTTACATAAATTAGATATTTCTGTATTTCATTTTCAATATAAATTGCAACAAAAAAAAAAAAACATGTTTTCACTTTGTCATTATGGGGTATTTTGTGTAGAGGGGTGAGAAAACTGTTACATTTTGAATTCAGGCTGTAACAAAAAGTGGAATAAGTCAAAGAATATGAATACTTTCTGAAGACACTGTACTATAGTGTACAACAACCCGAAAAAGAGACATAACCCTCTTCATAATACATTCATATAGAAGTAACTTTGTGATACAATGCTGTATGAAGCCATACAAGTCATAGACCTGTGCTGCATTTATATGCAGGGGTACATTTACTCTCCATAGCATTCATTGACCACTGCCATCCATATCGAAGTTCAATTTTTCTCTTGTTACTCACAATAACGGTTATTGAAGGTAATATCTTCACTTTATTCTATTCCATTTCCCCATCTCCCAAAGCCACCTCGTGCACTGAATTGTTATTGATTGTGTGGACTATGTCTGTCCCATTTCCCTGTAAACACACATTATGAGGCAGCAGTCACCAGTCTTCTCTAATGAGTGGCACCACCCAATACAACAGCCAATGGTGTAAGAGAAAATCTAAATGAAATGTAAAAGTAAGAAACAGAATCCTAAATCTCCATAGTTAGACAAGGAGTTGAGTCAGCCAAACTATCATGGAGGGTCCAGCCAGCAATTCGCATTTCAAAATATCCTTTCTGTCCTTTCTTTTTTTAAGATTATGTAACTTTGCATAAGTCTTTTGCTACTCCATAATCCGTTTATGAGTTTTATTTCATAAAGAGCCCTTGGATGGCCCTTAAATGCCAGAATAAAGAAGAGGGGGTAGAGCTATTTTTTGGTTGAACAACTTCTACACTTTTGTCGGATAGGGCGTATATCTGGAGGGGGAAATGAAAAGCACGAAAAGCGAGTGCTCATTTAAATGGATCTCACATCCCCTTACCCCCTGGCGCGCGTCAACGTGCTGCTGAGCTCGCGCTATTCCTGCGGCGGGAAGAGAGGAGGTGATTTGCGCGTTTGGCTAGTTTCCCAACGTCGGGGAAGGGGGGGCTATAGTGAAAGATTAGCGTGATAGTGCTCCCTTTAAATACCGGGCACCGACTGATCACAGCGTCTCATTCATAGCATATCCTCGGCCAGTGCAGCTATCTGGTACGCGCTCCCGTCCCCAAACCTAACCCGCGACATGGCAAACGCTTACCTGCAAGGAGTAGAGATCTCTGCATCACAGTTCCTGGATATTTTTCACCATTATGATAACGATGGTAATTTATTCTTTAAGATTGTGGATTATTCATGCAGATGGCACTGAAGTAAAACGATTTTTGGGAAGTTTTGCGACCAAAGACCCTCATGGACCATTTGCGCTTTTTAGCGGATTTTCGAAAATATGTAGTAGCCTACAGTATATTGAATGAAAAAGTTGATTTAGCTGTCAAGACTGATATTTGTTCTCTCAACTTTATCCATTGACAAATTAGATTGACAAATATTTGATTTAGAACCATTAACCACCATTTTATAGCGACATTTTCAATATTTACAAAACTATAAATGACTGGAAAATATTATTATAATATGGTGATAGGTTTAGGCACTAAAATGGAAGTGCAGTCATACAGCTGTCATGAAACGGCAAATGATGGATTTGATCCTATGCGTAATGTTCTTAAACTTAATGTAGGCTACTTTACGCATGTCTTTGATTGATTTGGTGCTTACTTCTTGCAGGTAATGGATATATTGAAGGGAAGGAGTTGCAGAGTTTTATAAAAGAACTTCAGCAAGCTCGAAAACAGGCAGGACTTGTAAGTAAACTGAATTATTTTAAAAATTTTAAACTCTAAAACATGAATGTATTGGCAGTGGGCCTGACAACTAATTGTCTTCTCAAACTGAACTGTATCTAGTATTTAAATGCGTTTGGTGTGACCCTCATTCCAATTACCTTCATCAGATAGGTCATACCGTAGGCCAGACATATTGACATTGTGAAACCAATGGGTGGTTGATTAGGCTACTGGTGGTGCCACAGTTGAAAGCGTTCAAGTTAAAACAGTGTGTGTGTGTGTGTGTGTGTGTGAGGGAGAGGGAGAGGGAGAGGGAGAGGGAGAGGGAGAGGGAGAGGGAGAGGGAGAGATATTGGGGTGAGTGGGGTGGGGAGAAAGAAAACTCAGTGCACCATTACAGGCACCAAGCCGTTTTACCCCTGATGCTGGTATTATGTGCACACCCTACAAGTTTTGTGTCAGTTGTGTCTGTTTCAGTAGTGACATAATGTTGTCTTGTCAACATCCTCATCACTCATAATAGTGATATTTGCTGTGTAATAATAATCTGTAGTATGTCATGTTTTTTTTTCTAGAATAATCAAAAGGTTGGATTATAAAATGCAGTATAGAGCATGTCATTGACAACATTTAATTTACAGAAGAGTCTAAATGCATATTTTAGATTTGTTGTTTGTTCAATGATCACAGGGTTTTCTCAAGAGATGGAAATGGTGCATTTCATGTAACGCTTCACTGAGCTTCCATTTTAAAGTACTGTCATGATATTGTGAAACTGGTTGTTCTTAATTGACCCTTCACTAAGTCCCACCCCCCTTGGTTACTGTTGCAACCGCGGACAACATTTTCCCTGGAAGCACAAATCCCCCTTCTAACCACTGGCGAAATCCCCTCACAATGATCTCAAACTGTGTTTTTCATACACAATGAAATTATACACTGACTACCCCTTGCTAATCAAGAAATTCTCTGGTATGTTGTAGTGGATTGTCATTATAATTGCTTCACTGGAACCTGGTAAAATTATGTTTGTAGTGTGGCTAGCCAATGAATCTATGGCTCTGAATTCACTGTCAGCATGCAGTCGAAGCGTACTAACCCCTTTTGGAGTTAACTAGTGCTCTCAAATCGTATCCTGATGTCGACAGCAGATTGGAGTTGTATTAATAACATGGCTAACTTAGCTAGCTAACATACATTTCGAGAAAACAAGTTATATTTAGTGGCAAGCTAGCTAGCATTAGCAACGTTTGGTGGTCAATAAGCCTGAGAAATAGCTAACCAGATGAACTACCAAACAATGTAACAAAAGTATAATTTTGGATTCTAAAAATACTCCATAAACAGGCTCTGGAATCACAAGTACCACTGGTGCATTATTCCATTGTTTAGCCATTTAAAACATGTATTTTTTTTTAAAGAACTCAGGTTTTCTCACAGCCCTCAACTGGCTTTTATGTGTTTCAAACATGAGCTTCCCTGAGGTGTAGTACTCGAGACAGTTGCTATCCATTGGAGCGCTATGATTAGTTGGCCAGAATTCTGGGGCGGGGCTTAGCGAAGGGTCAATTGACATTGATTAATACATTATGACTAGTTATGAGGTGTCAAGTACATGTCTGGTCTACCAATATTCCATGTCTTTCCATGCCTGAACGACATGGAACAACCCCATATTGCTGTTGCGTCAAGTTGATGGGTTGATGGATGTATTTCCCACATTTCCATCTTGCTCAACTGTAAGACCCGATGCAGAAAAAGCAGTTTTGGAAAATTCTGTTTTCCATTCTGACCTTGTTATTTGACATTGGTATTTTTATTTGTGTCTCTACCCAGCGTTTTGGGGTTTGAATTGGATTGAGTGACCCATTGCTCAGTGACAAATAGCACTGCAGTGCACTTTCCTACTTTGCATTTGGGAAAGGTTAAACACTTATTTCCCATTCTGTGTACAAGCAATTAGCCAAGCCTCTATAGAGCAAGCCATTTGGCACTCAATCCCAGATCTTTAAACAGGAGTAATGGCTCAACGTTTGCCAGACACTGAAAACACCTTTTGATTTACTCTATGGGGAGAGAGCACGTTGGGGAGTTGATTATGGAAAATCGCAGCATTTACAATCAAATTAAGTGGCCATTTACAACTGCCCAATCAATGGCCAGTGAGAAAACACCATTGAAGTGCATTTTGAAGTAGGATTGGAGTTATTAGCATATCTGACACCACCTTATGCAGAGAGATGCCAAAGATGGTTTCCACATTTTGCATGGGCATCATCATCAGAGAGATCAATACAGAGATCAATGATTGGTTTTGACTGCATAGTGCATGCAGTGTGTTGATTGGCTCAGGGTCTTCTTACTTTGAAATTCCATGGAATTCAATAAAACATGCACTTTAACATTTGCAGAGTCACTTGACGTTGGATAGTGGACATGATTTTGATTATGTCATGCAGCAATAAAGATGGCTTCCAAAGATGGCCGCCATGCATCTACTCAATGGACACACACATGGGCTAGAAGAAGAGCTCACTCTTAGTACATCTTCCTTTCATACGACATAATCATTTTACCCCGAAAGACAAGGCCAATGTTAGAATATTGCCTACTTTCTACATGTTGCTACGTATTGCCTACGTTCTACGTGTACACTTTTTTCTCCAGTGAGTATGCAAGGTGGTCTTCTTCTCTAGAGTTAACCTCGTGCCAGGTTCTCTGAAAGGAAAATTATGAAATGATAATGGTCGTATATTTGGAAGATATTTGGTCAGCGCTGGTGTGATACTGGGATTTACAGATATTTGTTTATAGCATCTCAGGATATGGTTCACATTGTTCTTGAAGCAATGCATTGCTTTTATTGATTGTGTTTTGTAGGTGAAATGCAAATGTAAAAATGTGTGTCCTACTGTGTTTATATTCCTATTATAGAAAGGCTCTATAAAACAGACATTAGTTAGTACTAAGGTACTTCTGATGTTCTCATAAAAACATATAGTACTAACGCCTCAATCACACCGATAGCGTCATTGCATTTTTGTACAGCAAAAGTACATTCATTTCCAATGGAACGCTGAGTTTGCCTTGCAGCATTGCGTTGCAGAGGCATTTGCAGTGCGTTCTGTGTGGTGCATACGTTTGATTTATCAAACGTATGCGTCAAACTGTATGCGTAGACGACTTGACAGAAATGGTAGTAGAAGGTGAATGTTAAACTTTTGTTGAACACATATCCATTTTGCGCAATGATGGTATAGGTGTGGTCTAGGTGTAAGATACACTAATATTGATTTTTTATCCTTGGATATCAAATTTAATCTAGTTGTTTTTTTACATCTATCTTACAATTAATTTACTTTTACCATCGACACAATGGGAGTGAGAGATCATAGTAAAGGCCATGTCCATCTTTTACAGCAATGCTCAATTTGCAGCATAAAGCCTAATTTATACCTTACACAAATATGCAACACAAGAACGCAATTAACTATGCATGCAATAAAGCCCACTTCATCAGGCTTACCGCAAGGCCATGTAGCAGATAAGTGCTACCCTTTAAGTGTTACACATCATACAGTATCTACAGTATCACATTGTCACATGTAACACTTCCCAGTCCCAACATAGACAATCTCAAATGGCTGCCTTTAAAGGCCCAGTGTGTAGTCAAAAACGTGATTTCCTATGTTTTATATATATTTCCACATTATGAGGTTGTAATAATACTGTGAAAATTGCTAAGAAGCTGTTTTTGTTTCTTTTTGACCATTTTAATGGAAAACAATCACAGTAAGCTACTTAATTGTTATCCATAAATCATTTGATATTGAGATAAAAATGGCTGCATTGGACCTTCATAAGCATCTTCTATTATAACTTATTTTAGCATTCTCTAGAGGCACTTCATATGCTTCTATGAAAGTACCTGACAGTATCAGTGCCTCGTCAACTCGATTCAATTACACTGAACGTGTCAGTGGAGATCTCTATCCCTCCACACCAGGCATTACATCAGTAGCTGGCTGGCTGTGCAGCCAGGTCAACTGTGATACAAGTCAGTATTCGACGTCCATCAATGTCTGAGGACGTCGGAAGATGACATGGAACCAGCCTCTAGGGGCAACAGTGAGGGCTCATACCTTCAAGTAGGTTTTGGTTTTACTAGGGCGTTGTGAACGGGAATGGCAGATGGGCGTAAGCATCTGATTCGAAAGGTTGCAAGTTCTAATCTAGCGATAGAATGTTGTTTTTATATATATATTTTTTAAATATATCCCAAACCTTAACCATTCAGAGTTAATGCCTAACCTTAAGAATTTTGAATAAATGCCTGAACTTAACCCTGACCATAAAAATTCAGAGTTAATGCCTAAACTTAACCTTAAACACTTTGAAACTTTACATTTGGAACAACTTCGAAATTTGCCATTTGAGAAACATGGATCAACGTCTAATTCTGACGTGAGACTTTGAGAGCTGGTTAGGCCCCTCCGTACATGCATAATCAATACTTCTCGTAGCCATCTGTATGTGTGCAGCGACATGGACGGACCTGTGCAAAACTCTATTAGAATTGTGCTCTGATGGGTGAAGATTACAACACTCGCTCCTAATCTAATTCAGATTGGATAACATGGCCGTCTGCTTAGCATGTTAAATGGTGTTTGTGAGGACACAAGGTATACAAGGTCTTTCACGGCACCAAGTGCCTACTAAATAGCCTTTCTAGATAATTGAGCAGATTACTGAGCCCTCATGTTATCAGTGCTTGTATTTCAAACTACTAAAAGTTTCAAACTACTAAACTACTTCCCTGCATAAAACATAATTACTTGTTATAAGGATGTGTGAATCCCTATTTAGTTTCGTTGTCAACTAATTATATGTTTATATGTTGAGATGTGTGTAATTCAAGGCAAAAGCTACTGCAATTAATTGACACTAATTTTCTCTCTCATAGGAGCTTACAGACCAAATGAAGGCTTTTGTACAGGAATATGAGAAAAATACAGATGCCAAAATTGGAATTGTTGAGGTGAGAATCTACATAAACTCATGATGCAGTATACACACACAGTAGGTTAAGACCCACTTAGAATTTGGGACTTTCAGGGACACCAGATCTTGAAACACTGACAGGTTTAGAGGGGGCTTCTCCCTCTATGAAAGGTTCAAATATAATTTTAAAAGATAGTCACTTGGCCAAGGGGATTCATAGCTCTGCTATAGATGGATACTCTGAAGCATTAGCTGACAGAAAGGGTCCTGACAGGGTCATTCAGCTCTTCACAAACACACCAACGTACTCAAACACACAATGATTACACAAAAATAGAGGTAAGATGCATAATTTGAAAGTGGAAATAACATCTATTGTGTTTGGAATACGAGATTGCCGTTTAGATTAGGCTCTCCAGGAGCATGATGGAAGAACAGGAGTCCTGTATGAATACACATTTTTGGCATGGGGTGTCTCAATGCCCCCGGAATGGTTATATTGCAGCTGTCTGATGGATAGTCTCGCAGGAGTAGTCTGAAAGTTTAGGCCGGGTCTCAGCCAGCTGGGTTTGGTCACTGGGCAAAAACTGGTAGAATCAATATTGTTTCACGTTATTTAAAAAAAATAAATGTGGCAGACCAGTGGGTTTGATCAAGACGTTTACACAGATCAGACAGACACAAGTGTGATACCTCAGTTTCAAGGGTATTTGTTTAAAACAAAGAAAATGTAAAGAAACCAGTCTCCTCCAGAAGACCTCTTCCAGGTTACCGTCTTCTGGGCTCCGGGGAACGCTGTCTCCTCTGGGGTAGAACACGAGCCCCTCGGTTCTAGCAGACCGTGAGGACGTCTGTCCGGTAGTGACCTCTCACTACCGCCAACCCTCCCGTGTGCTGCCCTCCTGGCAGCTTTATGGGCCCCGTATGGCTGGTGAGCAATCAGCCCCTTGATTACTCACCAGCCTCAATAAGGGGCTGATTGCTCACCAGCCTCAATCAGCCCCAATTAGTCCTGGCCGGAGGACCCGTTGAGACCTGGCACGTCCAGCAGAGGGAGCCACCGCCGCGTGATGTAGACTTCGACTGTCACCAGGCCTCTACGAGTCTCTCCCTGGTGGGTTGTCCGCAATACGCCACACAAGAATCAACTGGTGACTCAATCATTTGTGTCCTTTCCCCTGATTTAGACCTTGGCTTGGGCGCACTGGGCCTTTGCCATATGTTCCCTTACCACTGGCCATATGCCTGTCATCCGCTCCCTCATTGTCTCTACGTGTTCCACCACGCTGCGTAAGGAGGTTGGCTAGGCTTCCCACACCTCCCGTAGGGGAATGGCCTCGGGATAACGGGTGGCATAATCTACTATTACCAGGATGTACCGGTGTCCTCGGGCCATTTTTACCAGGGGTCCAACGATATCCATGGCGATGCATTCAAACGGCACTCCAATGATCGGTAGGGGAACCAGCGGGTTCCGGAAGTGTGCTTTTGGGGCGGTGATTTGACACTCGGGGCAGCTGCGGCAATAGCCTTCCACGGCCTGCCTCATCGCGGGCCAGTAGAACCAGGCATTTCCGGGTCTTCTCCATTCCCAGGTGCGCCTCCAACAAATGGGTGTGGGCCAGCTGAAGAACGGTTCTGACGTACCAGCGGGGCAGCAACAGCACCTCTCGAAGTTCCCCCTGTTCGTGGGACACCTGATACAACAGGTATCGCCAGTCACTCACCCCCAGAACAAGCTGGCCATCCACCGCTATCACTTGGGCCGCGGCGGCTTTCAAGTTCGGATCCTCCCACTGGAAATTGAAGAGGGGAAGCATGGGCTCATCCTCCGGTTGTTCACCAGGCGAGGTTGGTTCTGGCGCCCCCTCGGACCCCCAACTCCAGGTCGTGCCTCCACATTGCCGCGAACAGCGAACAATCTAGTCCCACGAGGAGGGGTACCGGCAACTCAGGTACAGCACCCACCACCATCTGACAGCTTCCTTGTGGCGTCACGATGGTGGCCTGCCTGGTCGAATACCGCCTGCCCGGTTGAATGTCGCCATGGACACAGGAGACTGACACAGTGTTACCACACTCCCAGAATCCAACAGAGCGTGTGTGTCGTGACCATTGACTTTCACCGGCACCATGGGTGGTTCACTGTATGCCCAACATGAGATGAGGTAGTTTACTGCATGGCCCGGCTCATCTCCAGGGCCCGCTGATGGCATTGACTCCTCTTGACCCGAGCAATTTCATGAGAGGTGTTCCCGAGCGCCACACTCAAAACATCTCCTTCATTCTTCATCCACCTGGGGTTGTTGGCAGCGGGTCGACTCTCCCCCGGCTGTCTCTCCGTGGGTCTGCAGTCCTGTCGGATTGGGGAGTACAGTGGTGGGGTCATCCTTCTTTCCCCTCCGACAGCTCCCGGACTTGGCCTGCATCCCTTTCAGCAGGGCCTTTGTATTCTGGTATGTCTCCACAGCTCACAAGAGGTCCTCCAAGCTCCAAGGTCTGGGCGCGTAGGTTTGCCGCCCTCTTCATGTGAGGTAGCACCCGTAAGAAGCGATCCATGACCACTTTGTCGATAACATGGAGGGTGGCTACATCGGTTAGGAGCCATGCTCTGGTGATGCACTGTAGGTCGCTCATCTGGGTTCGGGGGGAAGCTTCGGCCACAAACCTCCAGTCGTGGACCAGTTGGGTCCGACGGGCCAGGCTGTACCCATAGTGGCTGAGTACCTCCCTCTTGAGACAGTCGAAGTTAGCCGCCTGTTCGGTGTTGAGTTCATAATACGCCTTTTGGGCATCTCCGGACAGGGAAGGGGCCAGCAGACTCGCCAAATTCGCCTTGGGCCAACCTTCCCGGAGTGCCCTCCGTTCAAACGTGCAGAGGTAGGTCGTCATCCTCAGTTAGCTTAATTAAAAACTGATTGGGATGCGATTCAGTCTGCGTTTCTCCTCGCAGCTTCCTGACGTCCTCCAGAAGGCGGACATTCTGTAGCCGCTGTTCTTCCAGCATTCGTTCCTGAATGTTCTGTTGCGCTTGTTGTGTCCGAACAAACTGAGCTATCAACTCGACCATGCTGATACTGAGTAAACGTCAACCCTGGTCTGATCACGTTCTCAGACTTGCCCTGTCCGGTAGCAACCCTCCCATGTGCTGCCCTCCTGGCAGCTTTACGGGCCCCATATGGCTGGTGAGCAATCAGTCCCTCTGTCTGTCACAAGGCCTCGACGAGACTCCCCTGGTGGCTTGTCTGCGGTACGCCACAATGATGACATTGAATCAATGTGGAAAACTGATCTGATTTGCAAAAAGTAATCAACATAAGGGAATTTAGTATTTTTTTCACCCAACTTTAACCTAAATCCAATGACATAGTGACATTTTTTTGTTGATTTCACGTTGAATTCTCATTAGTTGACAACTCAACCAAACGTAAATCAAAACTAGACGTTTATTAAATGACATCTGTGCCCAGTGGGTGGTGGCTAAACTGTCACAGGGTGCCATTCTTTGCCACTGATCAACTGTTAAAAATAAATGGGATGTTGAACCAATGTAACCATGTTTCAGGACAATACAGTGTTATCTCTTATATATTTTCCTCTTTTCTCTGTGTGACAGCTAGTACAAATATTGCCCACAGAGGAGAACTTCTTGTTATTTTTCCGGCAACAATTGAAGTCTTGTGCGGAATTTATGCAGGTATTTTTCTATTAACCAATATGATCTATTTTAAATGTTTTCAAGTGGCTCATGGCATAAATATAGTTTTTAACTGATTTAACTATTCTCTCCTCATTGATGATACAAACCCCTATTTCACTCATTGTCTCATTACAGGCTTGGCGATGTTATGATGCAGACCATAGTGGCTACATTGAAGCAGATGAGCTGAAGGTGAGCAATGCTGGACTGTAACTTGCCTCCCAATTTGTATCTTGATGAACTGTCTCACTGTCCTCCCTATTTCATTAAGGGGATATAGGCTCACAAGGAGCCTCTGAGGTCAAGGCTCATCTGGACTGTAACTTGAAATCCCTTTTTTATTGTAAATCATTTTGGTAATTGAGCATTTTGTAGGAATCTCGGGGGAGTTTTGTCTTTCTTAACCCCAATACCAAAGTTTCACTCATATACAGTACCAGTCAAAAGTTTGGACACACCTATCCATTCAAGGGTTTTTCTTTATTTTTTACTATTTTCTACATTGTAGAATAATAGTGAAGACATCAAAACTATGAAATAACACATATGGAATCATGTAGTCACAAAAAAAGTGTTAAAAATTTAAATATATTTGAGATTCTTCAAAGTAGCCACCCTTTGCATTGATGACAGCTTTGCACACTATTGGCATTCTCTCAACCAGCTTCATGAGGTAGTCACCTGGAATGCTTTTCCAACAGTCTTGAGTTCCCACATATGCTGAGCACTTGTTGGCTGCTTTTCCGTCACTCTGCAGTCCAACTCATCCCAAACCATCTCAATTGGGTTGAGGTCAGGTGATTCTGGAGGCCAGGTCATCTGATGCAGCACTCCATCACGCTCCTTAGTCAAGTAGCCCTTACACAGCCTGGTGGTGTGTTTTGGGTCATTGTCCTTTTGAAAAAAAAATGATAGTCCCACTAAGCGCAAACCAGATGGGATGGCTGTGGTAGCCATGCTGGTTAAGTGTGCCTTGAATTCTAAATAAATCACAAACCGTGTCACCAGCAAAGCACCATCACACCCACCTCCTCCTACTCCATGCTTCACGGTGGGAACCACACATGCGGAGATCATCCATTCACCTACTCCGCGTCTCACAAAGACATGGTGGTTGGAACCAAAAATCTCAAATTTGGACTCATCAAATCAAAATCAAATCAAATGTATTTATATAGCCCTTCTTACATCAGCTGATATCTCAAAGTGCTGTACAGAAACCCAGCCTAAAACCCCAAACAGCAAGCAATGCAGGTGTAGAAGCACGGTGGCTAGGAAAAACTCCCTAGAAAGGCCAAAACCTAGGAAGAAACCTAGAGAGGAACCAGGCTATGAGGGGTGGTCAGTCCTCTTCTGGCTGTGCCGGGTGGACCAAAGGACAGATTTCCACCGGTCTAATGTTCATTGCTAGTGTTTCTTGGCCCAAGCAAGTCTCTTCTTCTTATTGGTGTCCTTTAGTAGTGGTTTCTTGCCACCACACCAGTTAATTGCCAATTTCTGAGGCTGGTAATTCTAATGAACTAATATTCCTCTGCAGCAGAGGTTACGCTGGGTCTTCCTTTCCTGTGGTTGTCCTCATGAGAGCCAGTTTCATCATAGCGCTTAATGGTTTTTGCAACTGCACTCGAAGAAACTTTCAAAGTTCTTGAAATTTTCCGGATTGACTGACCTTCATGTCTTAAAGTAATGATGGACTGTCATTTCTCTTTGCTTATTTGAGCTGTTCTTGCCATAATATGGACCTGATCTTTTTCCAAATTTGGCTATCTTCTGTATACCATCCCTACCTTGTCACAACACAACTGATTGTCTCAAACGCATTAAGAAGGAAAGAAATTCCAGAAATTAACTTTTAACTAGGCCCACCTGTTAATTGAAATGTATTCCAGGTGACTACCTCATGAAGCTGGTTGAGAGAATGCCAAGAGTGTGCAAAGCTGTCATCAAGACAAAGGGTGGCTACTTTGAAGAATCTCAAATATATTTTGATTTGTTTAACACTTTTTTGGTTACTACATGATTCCATATGTGTTATTTCAAAGTTTTGATGTCTTCACTATTATTCTACAACATAGAACATAGTCAAAATAAAGAAAAACCCTTGAATGAGTAGGTATGTCCAAACTTTTGACTGGTACTATACGTTGGCTATGAACTACCCTAGAGTAGTGTCAAGGAAGTTGTGGAATAATTAAGTTGGATTGATGTGCACTCTGAGTGAGCTATACACTCTATCTAGAACCTAAAAGGGTTATTTGACTCTCCATAGGATAACCCTTTGAATAACCCTTTTTGGTTCCAAGTAGAACCCTTTTGTTCTATATGGAACCCAAAAGAGTTTTACCTGGAACTAAAAAGTTTAGCAAACTCCAGATGTTAACATTTCTTTGATGACATGAAAATAAAGCTCTTTGGCCACGCACGCCTGTGGTGGGTTTCACGCACGCCTGTGGTGGGTTTCACGCACGCCTGTGGTGGGTTTCACGCACGCCTGTGGTGGGTTTCACGCAAACCTGGTTGTGTCTGCCAGGAGGCTGAAACTTGGCCACAAGTGGATCTTCCAGCAAGACAATAACTCCAAGCACATGTCAAAATCCACAAAGAAATGGTTAGTTGACCACAAAAAATCTACATTTTGCAATGGCCATCTCAGTCTCCGGACTTGAACCACATTCAAAACCTGTGGTTTGAATTGAAGAGGTCCATAAGCACAGATGAAGGATATCATGGATCTGTATGAAGAAAAAACATTTTTGAAAAAGGCTCAGTGTCATTATCCTCGCAAGGTGAGGTATTGAAAATAGGGGTGACAATAATTTTGACCCCTATCTTCTTGTGGAAAAAAAGCAACTGTATTAGTATAAAATCATTTCATTTTTCAGTTTTTGTTGAGCATACAATATACAGTGCCTTCAGAAAGTATTCATACCCCTTGACTTTTCCACATTGTTGCGTTTCTTTCCCTCACCCATCTACACACACACAACACCCCATAATGACAAAGTGATAATAAGTTTATTTTTGAAAATGAAATACAGAAATATCTCATTTACATATGTATTCACACCCCTGAGTCAATCCTTTGTAGAATTACCTTTGGCGGTGATGACAGCTTTGAGTCGTCTTGGGTATGTCTGTATCAGCTTTGCACATCTGGATTAGGGGATTTTCTCCCATTCTTCCTTGCAGATTTTCTCAAACTCTGTTAAATTAGATGGGGAGTGACGGCTAATAGCAATCTTCAAGTCTTTCTGCAGATTTTCAAAGGGATTCAATGATCTCAGAGTCTTTCATGTGGCTTTTGGCAAACTCCAAGCGTGACATCATGTGTATTTTTCTCAGGAATGGCTTCCGTCTGGCCACTCTACCATGAAGCCCATATTGGTGAAATGTTGTAGAGACTGTTGTCCTTCTGGCAGGTTCTCCCATCTCAGCCAAAGAACTCTGTAGTTCTGTCAGAGTGGCCATTGGGTTCTTGGTCACCTCCCTGACTAAGGTCCTTCTTGCCTGGTTGGTCAGTTTGGTCGGACGGCCGGCTTTAGGCAGAGTCTGGGTAGGTCCATATTTTTTAAATTTCACCAATGATGGAGACCACTGTGCTCTTGGAAACTTTGAACACTTTAGAAATTGTTTTATACACTTCCCCAGATATATGCCTCATCACAATTATAACTCTGAGATCTACAGACAGTTCCTTGGACTTCATGGTATAGTTTCTGCTCTGACATGCACTGTCAACTGTAGGACCTTATATAGACAAGTGTGGTTCTTTCTAAATCATGTCCAAACAATTGAATTGGCCACAGGTGGACTCCAATCAAGTTGTAGCGACATCTCAAGAATGATCAAAGGAAATTGGATGCACCTGAGCTCAGTTTAGAGTGTCATAGAAAAGGGTTGTGAATACTTATGTAAATTAGGTATTTGTGTATTTAATTTTTAATAAATTTGCTAAACTTTCTAAAAACATGTTTTCACTTTGTCGTTATGGGGTATTGTGTTTAGAAGGGTGAGAACATTTTTCGCCATTTAATCAATTTTGAATTCAGGCTATAACACAACACAATGTGGAATAAGTCAAGGGATATGAATACTTTATGAAGACACTGTAGCTCAGTATTTGTATTATTTATTTTATACAGTCTTTTTTGATCATCTTTATCAAGGGTGCCAATATTTTTGGACCTGACTGTACCTCCCGGACAGCATTGCATTTAAAATGACCTGCTATAGCAGGCGTTGTTGTCAAACTGATCTTTCTGCTTTTGCTTAATTTCCAGAACTTTTTGAAAGATCTGCTTCAGAAGGCTAAGAAACCATATGACGAGAAGAAGTTAGATGAGTATACACATACCACAGTAAGAATATAGTTTATACTTATGCAGCTAACCTCAGCAACAACATTGAGAACAGTGTAGCTAAATGGCTACAACAAATAGCTCTGTACAGTATAGTCCTTCATTTTCTGTTTTGTAGAGCTTTAATTCGTTTATTTATTTTTCTCTTCCAGCTCAAAATATTCGACTCAAACCACGATGGGAAGTTGTGTTTGGCAGAAATGGCAAGGTCTGCTTATGGAGTTTTGTCCTGTGTGATATGAATGATATATCTGTCTACACATCGTGCTGTATATGACCTGAACACAATTCTTCCAATGTGTGTTTTTTTCCCAACAGGCTGCTACCGGACGAGGAGAACTTTCTACTCAAGTTTCAGGTTGGTGGTTATTCCCAGAATAAATCCGAGATGGAATCGAAAAATCAGATTGACCTTGACTCAATTGTCTCCTCTCCCTCTCCCTCCTGTCTTTCTGTTACAGAATGTGAAGATGGCGAGAAGAGAGTTCAACAAGATCTTTGAGTTATATGATCAGGTACGTTCCAATAATACATTGTCATTATGCACCCTCTCAAAAAAATAAGAATCACTCTCTGTCATGGCTTTTTGAATGTTTCAATGCATCTCAAGACACAGTATTAACAAGGACAGAAAGTGCTTCAGAAAGTGCTAGTCTAGGAAATTGCTGCTCTCCAGGGATGCACTCCCTCAATCTTTCTCTCTTATCCTCTTTATCTATCTCTCCTTCTCTTTCTTGCTCTTGCTCTCTCTCTCTGTCTATCTACCAATTTCTCTCCCTATTGCCCTTATTTGTATGCACAATGGATACAGTGCATGTTCCCCCCCTACCACCATCACTCTTTCTCTCTCGCTCTCTCACGTTCTCTCTCTTCCCCCATCCCCATTTACCCCACCCTCTCCCTCTCTCCCCCTATAATGTATGACTGTCTCTGGAGCAAGTCGGCCCATACCTTCTCTCCCGTGGCAGTGCCTGTAATCCATATTGACTGGCAGGTTCATGTTGCACAGGCGGGCAGGCAGGGTGGCAGGCAGACAGGCACGCAGGCATGGAGGCTGACAGGCAAACAGACAGGGAGGCGGGCAGACAGACAGACAGGCAGACAGACAAGGAGGCAGGGAGGGAGGCGTTCTGGGCCTTGCTGATATGTGACATCCAGACAGGTAATTGGAGAAGCAAATGACAATACATTCTTTAGTTTGCCTGTAGAGCATTACAGGACAATTAATCTGAGTGGCTGGCTGGCTGGCTGGCTGGCTGGCTGATCATGCTTTTCCATTTGTTTTAGTCTTCGACCATAGAACCTGGTTTAAAGATTTAGATTGTTAGAAGTGCCATGTTGGCACTAACTGTCCCACATGGTTCCTGATGATGGCGCTCTTGTTGCCAACACAGAGGATTGATTGCTAGACTCTATGGTACAGTATTTCTTTTGCTCTGAATGGAGTTGGACACACAGAGAACTCCCCTAAAGTGGATAGGGATATCCTTATAAAGGTATCAGCGATGTGGTTATAATATTATAATATTGCTTTCAGGGCACACGAGCCAGTACATAGATGACCAAAAACAAACAGTTCAAATTCATGAATAGAAAATATGAGCAAATATCAGAAGGGCCCATGAATAGGCTGTTCAAATATACACATCTGTTCATTAGGCCTATTGTTTTGTTCGTTTTCTGAGATCAGGCTTGTGAGATGCAACGTGGCATCATGTTGACACTGCATACCAAACCAAACCCAAAGGCGGGCTAAATGGTGTGACATTGTGTTTCTTGTGTGTCTCTCTCTGCCTTTCTCCCTCTCTCTCTCTGCCTCTCTCTCTCTGTCCTTCTCTCTGTCTGTCAGGATGAGAATGGCTATATGGATGAGAATGAGCTGGATGCCCTCCTCAAAGATTTGTGTGAGAAGAACAAGAAGGTGGGTTTCCATTCTGTTTCATTGATTCGAGAAGAGCGGAGACTAAGGGCAAGATTCAATCAGTTCCGCCTTAACCCGCGATAATCAAGAACTGCATACCAGTCTCATTGTTTTTATTTAGGCGATGTCTGAGGTGTAACTGCGTTGGAGCTGTCAAATCAGCAAGCAGCTCCCGGCGTTATACTTATCGCGGACATTGTCATTGGATGCGCCAAGTTGAATTAGTAATAAACCTACACCGCTAAAACACCAGCTATGCGGGTGTCAGCTTTCACTGGTTAACGCTTGATCTGATTGAATCTAGGTCTGAACAGTCCAAACAAATATTTTGGGTTTTTCATCTTGAGACTTCAAATATCACAGAGGGCCTCGTTTGTTGCCTGTGGTGATATGATTGGCCTGAGGACAATCACAATACCTCTTCAAACAAACTCATAAGAGCATGTTTAGAGCTGGACAGATATTCAATCTGTCTGTCTGTCTGTCTGTCTCTCTGTCTCTCTCTCTCACAGCTGACTTTAAAAATAGTTTTCTGGATGTCAATATATCAAAGCCATATGTGACCTGCATGTAGAGCCTACTCTTTGTTTCTGCAAATATTTTGTGTCATCTTTATTAGCTAAGCTTTGGGCCGGCGACCATCTCATAGCCGCAGGGGATTTTGAAATGAAAAAGTAGGGTCAATGTCAAATCTGTAAAAGTCAAGGGATGAAAATGAGAAGTTGGATGTCTGCATCTGTTTCTTGTCTCCGACAGGTGCTGGAAGTCAACAAAATCCCCACATATAAGACCGCCATTATGGCGCTATCAGACGGGGGCAAGCTGTACAGGACAGAGCTAGCGCTGGTGCTCTGTGCTGAGGACATTTCAGCCCCTGCACCCTTATAAACCACTCCCCTTTCCACCTAACCACACCCCCTCCATCCCCTTCCAACCTGCCTCCCTTCCCCTCACTCATGAAGTGTTTAAAGATACTGTAGCTTGAAACTCCAAGGATGTAGGGTGTATTTTTGTTTCAGTTTTTGTTTTTCTTTCAAGAAATCTGTCAATTTGCCAGTGACAGTGTGTGCGTAGCTAGGGCACATTATCGGAGACATAGGGTGTCACATACTTTTCAAACCTTTTGTTTCTATACTCTTTGTAAATGTACAGATTTTTGTAACAATGAGATTGATACCACCATTGAAAGTCCCTGTACTTTGTCTTCTCTATACTACATACTCCAACCTCTCATTGGCTGAAAGAGAGGGTGTGTCCCCTACTGACCAGTGACAACAATGTTTACCGTATTGTTAATTAATATCTCTACACCAAGTAGTCAAACTTCTAGTAACAATAACTTATACTATTAGAATTATATCCCGCCAGTAGCCTAAGCAATACGTTACTAAAATGTTTCTGTAATGTGCATGGAAATGAAAAATAAAGAAAATAGCGGAAGAACAGTTCCGTGATGCGAGACAATTTTAAGCTATATATCGTTTTGCAGTGCATGTTAGTTGCTGAAGGCTAGCCTTGTATGGAGGTACTACTGAATGGACAAGCACATATCTCAGAGTTGTGTAGCCTAACCCCCGTGACCCCTGACCTGCCCTGTGTATAACGATGGTGCCAGTCTCAGATGTGCTACATGGACCTTTTTTTGCACTGTAAACAATGCCATGCCCCACCATGCTGGGCACCAGCAACACTGTGTAAGATGTAATAAAAACTAAATTCAACAACTACCTTAAACCCCAACTGTGTGCATCGCTGTGTTGCTATTTGACTGACGTAGGGGGGAATTGACAATGTCAAGAATGAAATGGATGAAACATAATAATAATACATTTAATATGAAAAGCACTGAAGAAAGGCTCTGAAGAAAATAACAAAAAAAGTTTATACAGTGGGGCAAAAAAGTATTTAGTCAGCCACCAATTGTGCAAGTTCTCCCACTTAAAAAGATGAGAGAGGCCTGTAATTTTCATCATAGGTACACTTCAACTATGACAGACAAAATGAGAAAAGAAAATCCAGAAAATCACATTGTAGGATTTTTAATGAATTTATTTGCAAATTATGGTGGAAAATAAGTATTTGGTCACCTACAAACAAGCAAGATTTCTGGCTCTCACAGACCTGTAACTTCTTCTTTAAGAGGCTCCTCTGTCCTCCACTGTCCGTAGTGTGTTACTGATGGTAGGCTTTGTTACTTTGGTCCCAGCTCTCTGCAGGTCATTCACTAGGTCCCCCCGTGTGGTTCTGGGATTTTTGCTCACCGTTCTTGTGATCATTTTGACCCCACGGGGTGAGATCTTGCGTGGAGCCCCAGATCGAGGGAGATTATCAGTGGTCTTGTATGTCTTCCATTTCCTAATAATTGCTCCCACAGTTGATTTCTTCAAACCAAGCTGCTTACCTATTGCAGATTCAGTTTTCCCAGGCTGGTGCAGGTCTACAATTTTGTTTCTGGTGTCCTTTGACATCTCTTTGGTCTTGGCCATAGTGGAGTTTGGAGTGTGACTGTTTGAGGTTGTGGACAGGTGTCTTTTATACTGATAACAAGTTCAAACAGGTGCCATTAATACAGGTAACGAGTGGAGGACAGAGGAGCCTCTTAAAGAAGAAGTTACAGGTCTGTGAGAGCCAGAAATCTTGCTTGTTTGTAGGTGACCAAATACTTATTTTCCACCATAATTTGCAAATAAATTCATAAAAAATCCTACAATGTGATTTTCTGGATTTTCTTTTCTCATTTTGTCTGTCATAGTTGAAGTGTACCTATGATGAAAATTACAGGCCTCTCTCATCAAACTTGCACAATTGGTGGCTGACTAAATACTTGTTTGCCTCACTGTATGTCTACAGCAGATTTCCTTCATTTAGCCTTTACCTATTTCATTTGTAATATATAATAAGTTGTGTCAACAAGGCTGTTTCCCAGTGGTCTCTTGAGCTCCTGACTCTACAACCTGATGCCTTAGCAGCAGTGTTGAGGGTTACGCGTTTCAAAAGTAACACGTTACATAATCGGATTACTTTTAATGAGTAATGGAGTAAAGTAACACGTTACTTGTTCAAATTGGGTAATATTATTACAGTTACTTTGTCAAACAACGCCTGCGTTACTTTCAGAATCATATCTCTACCGGGACGGGTGTTTCCATCATCCGATCTTGACTTGTTTCCTCATTTAGTTTTTGAGTGAGTGGAGAGTCTGTTTGGAGAAATGTCATGACAGCTCTGTCATTGCCAACAAAGGGTATATAACAAAGTATTGAGATAAACTTTTGTTATTGACCAAATACTTATTTTCCATCATAATTTGCAAATAAATTCATTAAAAATCCTACAATGTGATTTTCTGGATTTTTTTTCTCATTTTGTCTGTCATAGTTGAAGTGTACCTATGATGAAAATTACAGGCCTCTCTCATCTTTTTAAGTGGGAGAACTTGCACAATTGGTGGCTGACTAAATACTTTTTTGCCCCACTGTATATACAGGTGTCGTCAGATCTGGTGGACAGGAGAACAAAGTTAACATAGGTATTTGAAAGCTATTCTGAACAGCATAGTTATCTGTGCCTTAAACAAGACCAGAGACTCTACAGCCCTGACATTGACTGGAAGTTCCACAGTCGAGGGGCTGTAAAACTGAAAGACCCTGTCACCCATAAATGTTTGTCTGCAGTGGGGCTGCTGAACAAGTACAGACCTGGAGGTTCGAAGGGTGTGTGTGGGGTAGGAGGGTAGAATGAGGTCAGACAGGTACTTGGCGCCACAGTTGTGGATAGTTTGGTAGGTGTGAACCAGGATTTTAAAGTAAATGCATGAGCATATGGGGAGCCAGCGGAGGTTGAACAGCACTGGAGGGATGTGCTTACAGGGGGAGGTGAGGACACTTCAGATGGAACTTCCTTAACCTGTGTGCCAATCTGTTTCTGCTTTGGCCAACTTGTCGTTGCAACAATGCAGTGTTGCTGAATGCAGAAACAGTCTGGTGCCCAGGCCAGGAGCTTTCTGTAGGCATAGGGGCACTTGAAGTTACATGCTGCTTTATGACAGACAGAGGGAAGCATTAACCTTATAAATCCCTGCACTGAGTGGAGGCATTGCTCGGTCCTCTGTCCCCCATGCACTATGCAGTGAGTTTAGACAGCAGGATGATTTTATCTCCTAATTGGGCAGCTGCTGGCATCTCCGTCAGAGTTGGTAAAGGTATAGCGATGGCTTATCTGAGGTTAGCTGCAGTATGTACTTGCCTAGTTAAATAAAAGTTTAAATGTAGCAGGTGTGAAGTGTGTGTCTGTGTGTTTCTGTATGTGCCTAATGGAACTCTGGGACGTGAAAGGGTAGGGGTATGAAGTAGGAAGAGGGGAACAGGCTGCATTATGGGAAAGCTAATTGTAATTAATAAAAGCAAGGTACTCTTCCACTCTATACGTTGATGTCTGTTTCCCTCGACACAGAACAGGCATACCCCTGACCTTAAAAGTATGGCCAAAGGAGAATCTGCAAACAGATTGGACACTGGTTCAACACAATTAAAGATGACAAAGGAATAACCAGATGAAATTGTCATTTTTTTCAATTGGACATTTCCACAAACCTCATAGGATAGGTAAATAAAACTCCACCACATTTCATTTTCTCAGCTAAGTGTTGCTGACACCACAATCAGAGTAATAGTGTTTATCCTGGATATACTCCAACCCTGTGAGACACATACACACAGCTTTAGCAGGAGGATCAGTGAACTGGTGCTTTGTGTTGGATTGAAAGGACGTTTCCTCCGTTGTGCTTGTCCTATGGCATCAGACACTGTCCAGCGCCCTCTGTTCAATGGGGGAGGACAAGGTCTGGTGGCGGAACAGGGAAAATGTGACCCGACAATCCAACTGTAAGAGAAGGCTTTGTGGCTCCACTGCTCTAATGAATACAGGAAGGGAGGAAAATAAAATAGAAAATGTAAGGATGAGTGGGGGAGGGGGTTCAGACAGACAGGGGGAAGAGGGATGAAAGGGAAAGAGTTAAAGGAGGTAAAGTGAGGTAAGGGGGAAGTAGAAAAGGGAGGAAATGGAGAGTATGAAAGATAACAGTAGTGTGACTTGCACAATACAAATAGAGATGGGAGGGAGTGGGGTTCTCTGTGCCTCTGTAGAGAAGCTCACTGGCACAATGCCTACACATCACAGTAAGATAGCTATGCCTAACAATGAGACATGGGCTACTTCACGTTTGGCGACATTTTCATTTAGCGTCACGTATGGTGCACCATTAAAAGGCTTAGGCCCAATTCCAACATTGTCAAAATACATCACGTCCTTCCTTGAAGTAACCAATCGGTATGTGATTGGATGCGTGAAGGATGTTTCCATCTTTTTCCATTCACCAATGAAGCCTTGGCACATCAGTGATTACTTCAAAGAATATTAAAACACATTTACGAAGAATTGAAACGGTTCATCAATGATTATGCATTCGACAAGCTTTTCAACTTGCTACAAATTGCACTTCTGACCAAGAACAGCTCATTCAGGTTATTTATTTCTAACAGCTTAGCAGCGTATTAGATCCATGTAAGATTATGTCAGCGTTTAGACTATTGATTTGTCAGAGTAACTAAAATAATGATAGAGCAGCTTGGGAGGAAATGAATAGAGTCAATCCATCTAACGCTCTATGTAACATTAGGTGGCTGAGAATTTTAAAAGAATGCGTCAGAGAGATATAAAATGTCTACTGTCTTTTATTCAACATACTCCATACAGACAAATCCATGTAAAGCTCACATATTGTACACACAGAGCACAAGACAATAATTTAACAGCAATGAATAGCATTACTGGACGTCAACTTAGATAGTCCATTGAAACATGTTTTTTTTAAAGAACAGAATTCATTCTTTTCAAGGCATCATTGTAAAAACAAATGATAAATGTTACTGGCAAAATACCAAGTCAATTGTAGGAACGGACAGGTTTTTCAACCAACGAGAAGTCAGTTTCATCCAGGAAGTGCTGTAGCCAGTAGAATCTCAGACAGAGTGAGAACAAAAAGATTATGAAGTTCTCTCTCTCAAACCTGCTCTAAATAGTTGGCCTCCTGATGAAGCCATTTTCTCTTCAAATGCTGCCCTACTGTCCCCATCCTGTCGATTTGTCCATTAGGCATTGAGACATAAGGCTTGAGGTTAAGTGAGTGTGTGAGAATGTGTTTGTAGAGAAGGCTGTGTGTGTGTCGATCCTGTAGCCATATTCTCTGACATGGTATAATCTCTGTTCTAGGTCAGAAACAGAGGGAAAGATTGTCTGTGTGTACAGTATCTGTGTGTCTGTGTTTCCCTGGAGCATTAACAGTGGTAGAGAGTTAGTAAAACATTTTTTTTTTATTATCTTTAATTAACTAGGCAAGTCAGCTAAGAACAAATTCTTATTTTCAATGACGGCCTAGGAACAGTGGGTTAACTGCCTTGTTCAGGTGTAGAACGACAGATTTTTACCTTGTCAGCTCGGGGATTCAATCTTGCAACCTTTCAGTTATTAGTCCAACGCTCTAATCACTAGACTACCTGCTGCTCCGGAAGTATCATGTCCCCATCTTGACTTCTTAGGATCCCTTGGTGCCCCTGATCATGGTCTCCATCATAGCCCACTGCTCCTTAGTGACCTGACGCACACAAAACACAGTTAAAACTAGCACAACCTGACCCACATATCCATAAACTAACATCTGTCATAAAATGTGGCCGATTTCCGCAACCAGCAACAGCTCACTTGCAATCTTGTTACGGAATCAATAGCTAGTCGCATAACAGAACAGAGATTATGCAAAAGGTAGCAATGCTATCAAATTATCATTCTATGTTCATATGATTTTTTAGTGTTAAAGATCCAGTCTTGACAGTGGAACAGGGTTTGCAAAGTTAGTCCCAGCACATACCCTCCTCAGATCATTGAATTCTCCTGCCATGGAGACATACTCTCCACCGTCCATTCGAATGATCTGCAAACAGAAGAGAATGGGCACAACTAAAGAGAAGAACACGGTATATGTGGATGTTGAGTCATCATTTTTCCCTTAGCCATAGTCCATCCCTATACCTGCATCGCCTAATCCTAGTGCACTTTGAATGTCATTTACAGTGAAGGACTTACTGCAATCTACAATTTCCGGATACCCATTCTGCAAGGTAGGCATTCAGCTAACATAGTGATTGGTCTCCACTGCCTGCTTAGCTTATCAAGACAGACACATATTCTCTTACCGCTCCAGACACCCAGCTGGCATAGTCACTGCACAGGTAGGCTGCCAGGTTGGCAATCTCTCCGGGTGTGCCCAGCCTGCCCACGGGTATCCTACCGATCATGGCCTTCTCAAACATGCCCGTGGGATCGAGACGACTGAAGGCCCCCTACACAAAGAGAAGAGGTCACAAAACATAGCTAATTACACATTTACAAGCCAAGATAAGACCAGAAAGGGAAAGACTTAAGACATTTTTATATTTAAAAAAAATATCAACACAGTATATTTGTAAAGTTTCACTCCAGAGTTGTGTCTGTTACCTTGGTTCTGATTGGTCCTGGCTGGATGACATTAAACCTCAAGCCGTACCTCCCCCACTCCGCAGCCAGAGACCTGAGAAACAAACAGTAATTTGTTTACATATACATACAATATACACACACGAAAAAAAAGGAAGAAAAAGACAAAGAACTACCACTACTGCATGTAGTAATAAAGATGGCCTAGTGTAGGCTCAGGGAATCTGTTTAGACTTGGGCATAGGAGTGAGGCACTACATCCTAAATATTCTCATAGGTAGTCACTCATAATGGGGCCTTCAGTCTAAGTCTAATATGATTGGAGGGTAACTAGCTGCACCTAAAAACAAAATACATCTCGACTATTCATACAGAAAAAGCTGGGGCGCCAAAATGTAGATGCCAGGAGTGCTTTAGTCATTCCATGTCATTCTGGGAACATTATAGTGAGAGGCACTGAGGGTGGTGCTTGTTGAATTGATTCATTCCCTCTAGTTTCTTGAAACCCTCCGAACAAAAAACTGTAATGAAAGAATAGGATCTAAAAATAGGCTAGCTCTCCCAAGATGCCGGGTGCAATAAATGAGCAAATTTGGCTGCTGCTCCCTTTACAAAATAGAGGGGTCACTTTTTTGTGAGCGATTTCATATGGTGGGGGGGATCCATTATCAGATAATAGCGCTCATTCACACAGGAAAAAAAGACTGCATGAATGGGCCGACCAGCTATAGGTAACTCTCCAGTATGCCACTACACATGTATGTGACTGACACGCCCCCTTTAAACCCCATATGCTCCTTTGAGACCCCTCTTTCAACGTCACTGGACAACCAGGCATTTTTATGCATGACCCCTAAGCATGATGGGATGTTAATTGCTTAATTACCTCAGGAACCACACCTGGGTGGAACAACCTGCTTTCAATATACTGTATCCCTCATTTACTCAAGTGTTTCCTTTATTTTGGATTCAAGTGTAACCTTAAATGGCATTCCAGCTAGTCTGGAATGCACACACACACTGTTTTACACAAAGACACACACACTGCAGTCACAGGACGTCAAACATATCAAGGTACAAAAGGGACGTGATTGTGAGAGACACGAATAGGTCCCCCATTTATCATTCCCAGTCCCCTGGGTTTATGGGGAAACCTTTCAGTGTCATTAACTCTTTCAATGGAATTGACAGGGACTAATATTGAGTGGGATCTTTCTTTCGGTAAAAGCCCTCAGAGGTTCATTAAGAAGGTGTATTCTTCATTTGATAAGAGCATCCCTGTCTTCACATGAAAGGTGTCGGTCCCATTCAGGATTTTATTGGGTTCTCACACACACTATTGGATTCACACGTGTGTGAACGAACAAGGTACACACACACGCACACACAGCCCATCCGTCTTTATTATTGTCTAAATCCTACTGGAGGGGGATTGGGAGAGAGACACACTTTAATGTTAATTAAATGTTCCTGGACCTTCGTTATGCTAATGACTGCTTCTCTTTAAAAATGCATTAGTGTTCATAAGGCGTTTGATAAGTGAGAGAGCCAAATCTTTTCAAATGAGGCCAGTGTGGATGTCTACGTGTGGTGGGTGCAATAGTGATAGGGGTGAAGGGATGGTTTAGGACAGGGGAACAGGTCCTGATAGGTTTTATTCTAGTGCCTTCTTTGAAATACCTACGTGCACAGAGTTTCCACTCCTGACTTGGCAGCCGCGCTGGGAACCACAAATCCAGAGCCGGTCTCTGCGTATATGGTGGTGATAGCCAGAAACGCAGCACCTACAAACACAATGTACATAAATACCACAAAGAAACAAAAATATGTCCAACTGTAATATATGCACAGTATATGCCCAGCAATATGTGTCATCATGTACATCCCTATAATTTACAACTGATCCCAGTTCAGACCAATTCATCCATCTCTTCATTAGACTGTCATAGGCTGACTTGTTCCTCCAATGAACTGAGAGCAGCGGTTAGTCATTGTACAGTTTTATAGGCTTTTATATCCAGCACACTAAAGATCATAAAACATGGTCGCTGTTGTGGGCCAGATTACACTGCAATATATTTACCGAGTCAGGGTTACTTCTAGATTGATAAAACAAACGACGCTACTACACATACATGGAACATCAAGAAGTCAGAGGGGTAATGGAAGGAGATGCTAGCAGAATAAATAGTTTGTTTGTGAGACTATTTCATCAAAGCCTGGAGCCAAGCTGCCAGGTGAGAAGACAAAGCAACGTTCTTGTACTGCGATAAAAGCACATTTAGATTTATGTAGCCGCTAGAACAGGGAAGGGAAAATTATTATTTTTGGCTCACAAATTGATTTTGACGAACAAATCGATCAAATAAAAAAATGCACGGCCCTCCGTTGAATTTCAAAATCCCAATGTGGCCCTCGAGACAAAAAGATTGCGCACCCCTGCAATAGAATAATCCTAATAGTGTGAAAGAAGAACAGACACCTGGGTATCAATTCAAATATGCTTTCTTGCACTGTTGGAAGAATGGCTGTTTTGGAAAAACATCAGTTCAGATTGAATAGTGCCCCTAGTGTGATGGCATGTCTTTGTACTTCAAGGTAATTGCTTAATTGTGATTTGCCTAATTGCAGTGTTGAGGGCAGATGGAAAAGCCACAGTAATCAGAGAAGGGCTGGGATATTCACATGAATACTAAAGCTTATCCACACACACACGCGCACGCAGACACACACATATTATAAATATGGCACAACATCGCATGAGAGGCTTCACCTATCCTCCCATTTACGTATCCTTTCCTCTTTGACCAGAGACAGCAGAGAAAGGAGAGAAGAAAAAAAAGAGGACGAGAAGGAATGAGAGGGTGCATGCACGCAAAGCCAAGAGGAGCCTAGGGCAAAAGGGCAGTGGACAAGGGGAGGGACGCTGGACTATGACCAACTGAATGGAAAAGTGCTCAAGCATTTCATATTGAGGCTCAATCACTGTCAATATTACACACTTAAATAGAAAACAGAGAGACATGGTACACCTGCCTCCACACCAATGTTCTGGGTTGATCCTCACTTGTTATACTACTAAGGATCAAATGTCCAGGAGTTGTAGGCAAATGGTGAATCTTTACTACCCCCTGGTGGCAGCACTACACAATACATTACAACACAAATAAATGGAGAGGGAAAGCTGATCCTAGAACTTTGCTTATGGGCTCCATCAGATTGCTCTGGTGTTTACCCTTCTCGGCCAGTATCAGCCTTTTGCCCAGTTCCAGGGTGACGAAGGCCGTGCCATTCAGGACGATGTCTGTGATGGTCCTCCATGCGTTGGCAGACAGCTTCTCTGACGGGGAGATGAAGTTCCCTGCAGCATTGTTGATCACCACCTAGAGGAACGAGAGAGGAGGATGATATTTACCAAGCAATTGGAGTATTATTATTATCTAGAACAGCGAAGCATACCACTTTTCAGACAAAACGTCCTTGATCTGTACCTACGTACATCAGGGAGACCAGCAACCTCTACCAGTTGGTCCACAGCAGCTTCAATTGACTTGGGGTCTCTAACATCACACTGCACAGCGTGGACCTGCAGATAGAGTCTTGAAGTATCAAACACAACTTAAAGCAGAGTTCATACTGATTTATCAGTATCTAGAACTCTTGGATAATGAATGCATTCAATGTGGGTAACTGATCAGTAGTAGTACCTTATTTCCTGTCTGAGCTGTAATTTCCTCTGCAGTCTTTTTCAAAACATCCAGTTTTCTAGAAATTACAACAGAAATGTGTCACTTTCTAATTTGTGAGTGCAAGGCAGCAGCAGTAGTATTGGGATTTATAGCCCGACTGACTACCAAGTTTCCACTTACCTGCTAGCGATGACACACTCTGCCCCTAGTGCTGACAGTGTTGTGGTCATGCCTTTTCCCAACCCCGTTCCTCCTCCTGTGATAAAGGCCACTTTGCCTTTGTAAGTCCCAGGGAGCAGCATTGATCCCTCATTTGCAGGAAAGAATTTAGCCTGGGGGGGTCCAGTCTCACTCAATGCCCTGGTCCCACTGCTGAACAACTGTTTAAGGAGAGTAAATGGGATAACACAAAAAAAACTAATATTAATGAACCAGCTGAAAAGGGATGTTGCGAGTCACAGATTTTGATTTATTAGGATCCCCATTAGCCAACGCCAATGGTGACAGCTAGTCTTACTTTGGCCCGACACATAAAGAAAAAGACATTACAGACAACAAAAAAGACTTGGGAAAAAAACAACAACATGTATGTGTGTATCTATCAGTTACACATACATGTCAGTAAATACACACAAGTACTGTTAGGTCACACAGGGAGAGGCGTTGTGCCATGAGGTGCTGCTTTTTCTGGGGGTTTTAAAAACCAGGCTTGCTGTTCTCTTGCGCTATATAAGAACTTGTGCTATATTTGAACTTGCAAATCTACAAGTAGCATGGAGGCCATTGAATTAAAAACTAGTTGTCTTTCCTGTCAAACAAATGCATTAGTAAGAGCAATTATTTATATTGATAAACACCACTTATGCACTGCACTCTACTCCTCCAACAGCGCGGGTGCTCACATTCCCAGTGGAGAGGGGACTGGGTGAAAGGTTGAGATGCTTACATGTCTGGCTGTGAGAACACACAGCAAGCTGCCTACACAGGTTTAGTATGTGCTTTTGCATGAACATCACAAAAGTGGTCATATCGTCAACTGTCCCTACACTTCTCAGCAATTTATCTGTAGCAGAACACTGGAACAAAAGCTAGCTATGCCAGAAATATTGCAGAATGCACTCATGTCTGTCAACATCGGAAATAATGCTTAAGCTGTTGCACAGCTTTCCCATAGAAGCACACCTAACAGTTAGCTAGCCAACTAACAACAACCTGCTGCTAAACTAGCAGTTAGCTAGCTAACTTACACAACACATTAGAGTTTTTAATAAGATTTGGTAGTTATTGCATTCATCTCGGTGGCAATGTTTACCCGTCTGTAGACAAGACTCTTCAACGGCAAGGTTAAATCAGTTTTAAATATTGATGACACCCGACACAGTAAAGTGGACGCCATGTTTTCAAAATTTGATTTGACTTTTGCCCTGATTTCCGTAAATTAAAGAAGGGGAGGGGGTTATTGAATAGAAGGTAGGTTGTTCCATGATCTTAGTCAGACGGTCGTGGGTCATTTTACGTATTTTTAACACTTTTTCTTTCGAGGTCAGTGCAATATCCCTCTTATTTTTCATTCACGTATTCAAGTTGATGTTGTCGTCATTAAAGAAACCATTAAATATTTTATATTTCATATAATCACCCTATTTCCGCATGTCAATGGTAAGGTCCATGATATGATGACGATCTGTTACCGTAAACCTTGCGTGACAGTTTTTTAACCAACGTTTGCCCATCTTTTTAAAGTTGACCAATTATAAGAATGACTATATCTTAAAATAAATAAATACATGTTGTAAAAATATTGAAATATATATTTTTCTCTAAGAAATTCGATCACATGAGCAAATGTTATAATTACATGGCGCTTGTTATGTGTATATTACTGTAGCTCAACCAACCATAATGCATGTGGTACGGTTAATGTGTAAACGAAGAGGCTAGCTCTTCTGTATCAAAATAAAACACATAAATTGGTTGCTGCAACGTTATTTCGATGGCAACAGTAGAACCCAAACTCATCCTTTTATTTAGTGGGAAACGCAAATCTGGAAAAGATTACGTGACGGATTTGATTCACAAAAGGTACTATTGACATACTGTTCACCAACCTATCAAAGCTATTATCGCTGAATTGAATACTCTATCAAATGTTTTATTAGTTTAACAATGTGGTTCATGTATAATTTGTATCAGACTAGGTCCAGATGTATGCTGTATCTTGCGTCTCTCGGGTCCTCTTAAACAGCAATACGCACAGGTTGGTACTTGTGTACAGTTGTGCTACATCATTATGGCCGATCCTCGGTGTGCAGGCTTGTGTTCCAGCTAATTCAACACCTAATTCAGATAATCAAGGACCTTACCTTGATGAGGTTAATCGATCAGACATTAAGTGCTGAGCAGGAACAAAAGCCTGCATGCCCAGCTGGTCTACAATACACACTACGAGTGAATGGAGGAACACTACCACTACCGACTCCTTATATTACCCACTATGCCTACAGGACCATGGATTGGATTTTGAGGAGCTGTTGGGAGCAGGTGAGTACAAGGAGAAGTACCGTGCTGACATGATCCAGTGGGGTGAGAAGCAGAGGGAGAAGGACCCAGGGTTCTTCTGTCGTGTGTCCATCAAGGTAGCCCAGCAGCCTATCTGGGTAAGATAACAAAATTCTCAATTGATCCACTGTTATGGGGAAACACACAACAAGCCAAGTCCCACCACATACGATTTATGTCAAGCGCAAGTCTTTGAGTCAGGTCTTACTTGCTATTAGAAACTGACCATCTGCATATTCAGAGTTGGTGAACCTGACCAAAAAACTTTCCCAGGCCCTGCCTGATGAGCAGTTGAAGCATCATGTATTGTCCTCTACCATTATACCTTCTCTAATCTCTATTGTGCCCCAGATTGTGAGTGACACGCGGCGTCTGTCAGACCTGCAGTGGTTCTGGAGGGAGTATCCTAGTCAGTCTCGCTGTGTTCGGGTGGAGGCCTCAGAAGAGACACGGCGGGAGGGGCTGGGAGTTCACAACAGGTGCAATACCTACACTGATAGCATTAGTGGTATAATAATGTTCTTCACTTTCGGAGAAATACAATACCTCGTCAACGACAATCAATTGAACACCACAACCTCTCTCTCTGCAGGAATAGATGATGCAGAGTCTGAATGTGGGCTCGACCAAGGAGTGGATTTTGATTGGATAATCAAAAATGAGGGTGATGGATCACAACTGGAGGAGCAGCTTGCTACTGGGCTGCTCTCAATTGCCAAAGAAAAGGTGAAAGAGGACTGGCGTGGAGGAGACATTACACAGCTGTAGGAACTTGCTGAAAGCTCTTGTTGGAAAGTGTAGTTGGGTATACATTACACTATTTTCTGTGAAAATCCTAGAACACCTTTGATACACAGGAGCAGCAGAAAGTGAATATGTAGTATTTATTTCTCTACGGTGTTCTGTACTATCAACTACGTAGCATGGCAAGAATACTAAAATCTGATCAAACGTGTACGGTGTGCATATTGGCACTGACCGATATGTGAATATACATGGATCACACACACAGGTAACTGCCAAAATAAAATAAACACGTGAGAAAAATGAAGGAAACAAAGTATATTGAAAGCTGGTGCTTCCACATAGGTATGGGTCATGAGTTAAGCAATTAAAACATCCCATCATGCTTAGGGTGATGTATAGAAATTATTTTGGCTAACAAAGCTAGAAGAGATGTGACTGTCACATTCACCCAATAAAGTTCACCACTGGAATAGATGCCACGGTGCATTGAAGCTTTTCTGGTGGCACAATGCCCTATTAAGACACTTTGGGGTTTCCTTTATTTTGGCATTTTCCTGTACTTAGTGATGTCAACACAGGAGGCAAATTTCACCAAGACCCAATGTACAGATTAAGTCAACATCTGCAGTTGTATAAAAGTGTCAAATAGTGCCATGTGTCATTTTGGTTTTTATAGTCTTAGATTGTAAAATAGTTAAACTAGGCTACTAGAAAGTAGTTTTAATTGTAAATAGCTAGACGATAACTGGAAACCCGGAACGTGCACATACGCTGACCCATGGTAAAATTAGCGCAATACTGCATTACACACCCATTCAACATAATTAAAATGTACTAGACATGATCAATGTTCTAATAGCAGGGTAAGTGTTAGTTCATAAAACATTTTAAAGTAGACATGGAGGGAGCAGCACCTAGATTGAGTGGTGTCAAACTGAAGGGGAAAAAAATCCAATAAAATTGGAATGTCAATACAAATCATGGTTCTTTATTTATTTAAATTGTGTCCATTTGTGTCGTGATTATTACAATCAAAACATTACTGGTAACAATGTTTACACCCATAGCATCGAGTGAAAAGTTCCAGTTAAAAAGTAAAGGATTGCATCAAGTTTATTTCTTTATTAATAAGGTTTGCAGTTCACTTAAATTTGCAGAAAAACATTGTTTAATAGTCTATACTGATAAGAAGTTTAGATAATACCCTTGTGTCCCTTCTCCCTATTCATTGGCCCCTATGCTTCCATTTTGGCAGTGGAATGCGTAGTGATTGGCTGATCACACCCCTCCCCTACATCATCTTATTGGAAAAATAACAATTAGCTTAGAGGACTAAGGCTGCAATTGGCTAGAATATCTGCATCCAATTCTGTCTGAAGCTATATGACATTTATATCCCTTCAATGACCTACGACTCATTCACAATTCAATTTCCTGATCTTGGGGGGAAGGAGTAAACTGGAAGAAAAAAACCATTCAGTTTACAGTAACTTGTGACAATGGCCCTTTTTGGAAAATGACTTCAGATAAAAAAACAAATACACAAATGTCATGCAACTAAACAAAACACTTCTCCCTTATAAGAAAAACATGTTAATCCCCCAGCCCATAATTGTAAATGAACACAAAATCCTTGACAAAAAGGTAGCACAGTTGTGGACCCTCTGGGCATTGGCACAGTAGAAAAGCAGTGCTTGTGTAAGGATGTTCCAGCAGAAGGTGAGTGGTTAGAGGGGGACAAGAGTTTGAGGCGATATGTTGGTAGGGCAAGTGGTTCAGATGGGGATAACAGAGGGAAAGTTAATGATCAAATGGTGGTCCCATTCCAAAAGGGAGACATAAGTAGGTAAGAGTTTTTACCCTCGCCACCATGTGTCCCAGTGGACACCAAATATCCCCTTAACAAGGGTTCTTATCAGAACAGGAGAGAAGCGCCTCATTGTATTTAAACGCTTACGGCTAAACAGCTAGCATCCAAAGAAAGATCATAGGAATGGCCTCAAACACACAAATCACACACCTAAGCTGGAATGTGAATATTAGAAACCTGTGAAACACTTAAGATGTGGGTGCTTGAGTAAATGTTGCCCTTTTAAGACTAAAAAGAATGCTATGAAGAGGCTACAAAAAAAAGGGGATGCTTATCAGGAGAGCATCTGCAGATACTGGGGTGGAATGTGGGAGAGGCGGTCAGCCATTTGGTCTACTGGGGAGAAACGTTTGGCTAGGTGTGGACTGAAGAAAGTGCTACCTTCACCAAAAACAATTAACCCCCCCCCCCCACTAAACAGTCAGCCAGCACAGACAGAGACGGGGCCAGAGGTGAGGGGGTGGAGCAGTAAGAGGTGGTGGTGGAGGGGCCATGCCGCAGCTCCAGTAGCCACTCAGAAGCTGTTAAGGTCCTCCAGGGTCTTGTCCAGGGTGGCATGAATGTTGACATTCTCCTCCTTGGCGTTGGCTAGCGCATCTGTAAATCACACAAAGAATGAAGGTAAGCTAAGGATCCTCCTGGTGGTGAGATGAGGACGTAGGAGGCAAGACATTGAGATGTTAAAGTGGTGTTTGAGTTTTGTAAGAAGTCTACTACACTATAGTGGAGCAACACCATGGGCTAAACCATGTCAATCCACATGACAAAACCTCCTGACAGCGTCAAATCAGTACATGACTACTTTGAAAACAATAAATCACATACATAAAAATTGTCAAGGATTTTACATTTAAGTCATTTAGCAGGATAAACAAGGAATGAGTTCAACTGTAGCTGACAATAGATGTCCTACATCATCTTCTGCAACTCCACAAGACAGTATAGCACCTGGTCAAATATTGAAGTTGGAGATCCCCCTTAATACCAGGGGTCAACAGATATCAGAAAATGCTTCCTGGTAATTCTAGCAGTACCTCAAAAGGGGAACTTAGACCAAACCATAACATTTGAATACAACATCTCTATATAGTGACAGAACCAAATATGTAAGACGTAATCTGTAGAACAAAAACCAGGGTAATGTGGGCTCTCAGTCTGGTCTTGGTCAGTACCCGTGCTGCAGCAGTCTATGTTTTGCAGTTGACCAATGGCTTTCTTGGGTAGACCAGACAGGAAAGCAATATAGTAGTCAGGCCTGTCAACTTAAGGTAGTGAAGTACAATAACCACATGTCAGTCAGTAAAAACTTTCCTCAAAGCAGCCATCAGCAAAGTCAGTGCTAGTAAAGGAAACAAGTCCAAGTGCTAGAGTAAGAAAGTACAACAGTAGTGGGGTTTTATTTTGCTCGCTATGAACAGGTTTAGTTTTGTACTGCCTGCATGGGACAGCAAGTGTTATATTTACAGTTGAAGTCGGACGTTTACATATACTAAGGTTGGAGTCATTCAAACTCGTTTTTCAACCACTCCACAAGTTTCTTGTTAACAAACTATAGTTTTGGCAAGTCAGTTAGGGCATCTACTTTGTGCATGACATAAGTAACTCCTTCCAACAATTGTTTACAGAGAGATTATTTCACTGTATCACAATTCCAGTGGGTCAGAAGCTTACATACACTAAGTCGACTGTGCTTTTAAACAGCTTGGAAAATTCCAGAAAATTATGTCTTGGCTTTAGAAGCTTCTGATGGGCTAATTGACATCATTTGAGTCAATTGGAGGAGGTGTACCTGTGGATGTATTTCAAGACCTACAAACTCAGTGCCTCTGTGCTTGACATCATGGGAAAATCAAATGAAAATCAGCCAAGAACTCAAAAAATAAAATAAAATTGTAGACCTCCACAAGTCTGGTTCATCCTTGAGAGCAATTTCCAAAAGGCTGAAGGTACCACGTTCATCTGTACAAACAATATTATGCAAGTATAAACACCATGGGACCACGCAGCCGTCATACCGCTCAGGAAGGAGACGCATTCTGTCTCCTAGAGATGGTGCGAAAAGTGAAAATAAATCCCAGAACAACAGCAAAGGACCTTGTCAAGATGCTGGAGGAAACAGGTATAAAAGTATATATATCCACAGTAAAACGAGTCCTATTTCGACAACCTGAAAGGCCGCTCAGCAAGGAAGAAGCCACTGCTCCAAAACGGACATAAAAAAGCCAGACTACGGTTTGCAACTGTACATGGGGACAAAGATCGTACTTTTAGGAGAAATGTCATCTGGTCTGATGAAACAAAAATAGAACTGTTTGGCCATAATGACCATTGTTATGTTTGGAGGAAGAAAGGGGAGGCTTGCAAGCCGAAGAACACCATTCCAACTGTGAAGCACGGGGGCGGCAGCATCATGTTGTGGGGGTGCTTTGTTGCAGGAGGGACTGGTGCACTTCACAAAATAGATGGCATCATGAGGGAGGAAAATTGTGGATATATTAAAGCAACATCAAGACATCAGTCAAAGTTAAAGCTTGGTCGCAAATGGGTCTTCCAAATGGACAATGACCCCAAGCATATTTCCAAAGTTGTGGCAAAATGGCTTAAGGACAACAAGGTAAAGGTATTGGAGTGGCCATCACAAAGCCCTGACCTCAATCCCATAGAAAATGTGTGGGCAGAACTGAAAAGGCGTGTGCGAGCAAGGAGGCCTACAAACCTGACTCAGTTACACCAGCTCTGTCAGAAGGAAGGGCCAAAATTCACCCAACTTATTGTGGGAAGCTTGTGGAAGGCTATCCGAAACATTTAAACAATTTAAAAAGGCAATGCTACCAAATACTAATTGAGTGTATGTAAACTTCTGACCCACTGGGAATGTGAAGAAAGAAATAAAAGCTGAAATAAATCACTTTACTATTATTCTGACATTTCACATTCTTAAAATAACGTGGTGATCCTAACTGACCTAAGACAAGGAATTTTTACTAAGATTAAATGTCCGGAATTGTGAAAAACTGAGTTGACATGTATTTGGCTAAGGTGTATGTAAACTTCAACTGTATATGACCACTTAACAGCATATTGGTTGATATGCTGGTATGGCTATTATCTCTAGGTTTCTCAACAGGTAGCTTTTTTGGTATTCATCACAACTTTAGATCGGTAATTTACTAGCCAACGTTGCCTAAACTTTGTTTATTAAACGGGAAAGAGCCATAATCTTAGCTAGCTTGAATAAGAAAAATATATTTAAAAGCATCTTAGCAAAGTCAGCTATCAATGTATTAACTCAGCCAGCTTCTGCTTAAATTTCTGTAGCCACCTTATTTAGATTTTTAACTAGCAGTAGCACAGTCATGGTGCACTAGATGGAAACAATGACTACATACATACTACCAGTCAAAAGTTGACACATCTACTCATTCAAGGGTTTCTTTATTTTTCTACATTGTACAATAGTAGTTAAGACATCAAAACTACGAAATAACACATATGGAATCATGAAGTAATCAAAATATATATTATTTGAGATTCTTCAAAGTAGCCACCCGTTGCACACTCCTGGCATTCTCTCAACCAGCTTCATGAGGTAGTCACCTGGAATGCGTTTCAATTAAACGGTTAAATTGTTAAAGGTAATTTGTGGAATTTATTTCCTTCTTAACGTGTTTGAGCCAATCAGTTGTGTTGTGACAAGGTAGGGGTGGTATACAGAAGACAGCCCTATTTTGTAAAAGATCAAGTCCATATTATGGCAAGAACAGCTCAAATAAGCAAAGAGAAATGACAGTCCATTACTTTAAGACATGAAGGTCAGTCAATCCGGAGAATTGCAAGAAATTCAAGTGCAGTCGCAAAAACCATCAAGCCCTATGAAACTGGCTCATGAGGGCCGCCACAGGAAGGGAATGTTTAATGATTTGCCATCCCATCTGGTTTGCGCTTGTGGGACTATCATTTGTTTTTCAACAGGACAATGACCTAACACACCACCAGGCTGTGTAAGGGCTATTTTACCAAGGAGAGTGATGAGTGCTGCATCAGATGACCTGGCCTCCACAATCTCCCAACCTCAACTCAATTGAGATGGTTTGGGATGAGTTGGATCACAGACTGAAGGAAAAGCAGCCAACAAGTGCTCAGCATGTGGGAACTCCTTCAAGACGGTTGGAAAATTATTCCAGGTGAAGCTGGTTGAGAGAATGCCAAGAGTGTGCAAAGCTGTCAAGGCAAGAATCTCAAATATATTTTGATTAACACTTTTTTGGTTACTACATGATTCCATGTGTTATTTCATAGATCTGATGTCTTCACTATTATCCTACAACGTAGAAAATAGTAAAAATAAAGAAAAACCCTGGAATGAGTATATGTGCCCAAACGTTTGACTGGTACATGCATGCACATTCATCTTCTGCACATCTACCATTCCAGTGTTTAATTGCTATATTGTAATTACTTCGCCACTATGGCCTATTTATTGCCCTACCTCATTTGCACATGCTGTATATAGGCTTTTTCTGTATGTTTGTTTATTCCATGTGTAACTCTGTGGTGTTGTGTCGAACTGCTTTGCTTCATATTGGCCAGGTCGCAGTTGCAAATGAGAACTTGTTCTCATCTAGCCTACCTGGTTAAATAAAAGGTTAAAGAAAAAAAAGAAAGAAAAAAAAGACAAAGCTATCAATCACGTGAAAACATACATTTCTGTGAAGACTCAATAGCGCATCGAAGTCAAATGAAGTCGGTTAAGATGGCATCTCATTGAAAAACAGGCTAGCTCAGTGCTGCCCCCCATTGAGTAACTCAAGTCGAAGGCCGACCAGGGTACTGCAAGCTGCCATTAGCAGCTAAATTATCCTGCGTGCGATTTTTAAATAAAAATATATTTTTTGTAAAAACGGTTCAAGGACATACATCTGGTGTATTAGAAGCAATTATTGGTACCATGATTTATTATTTACACAAAGATTGACTTTTCCATTACTATAAGTGGGGGATCCTGTTTTCTGCTAACAATCCCTGCAGTACCGCAGTCAGCCTTTAACTTCTGTTGCTTAAATGAGAGAGGGGGGGGGGCAGTCTTTCTCCCCTGAATGGAAACATAAATCATTTGGTAATAATGTACTTACATTGTCTACAACAAAAAAAAACGACAAAAAGTTGACTAATATACATTTACGACACCATTTAGGTTACCTGCCATTTCAGGGAAATTTGATACACAACTTTATTTTACAGTTGAGTGGATGATATTGATATACCAAGACTTTATGACAATGTTAGAATAAGCATTAAACTGTCAATCTGCAATTTCAACATACATTTTTTTTTTAACTTAAAATTGATAGGCTAAACCTATTGATTCTTGAAGAACATAACTTATGAATGCCTCGTGAGCGTAGTACAGCTGGCGTACCTCAACAGAACCCAAAATATAAGCATGTTTTATGCCATTTTTTGTAAACAATGGCATTGTAAATAACCACTGTAAAGCCTCAAAACAGGGTTAAAACTATGATTTTTATATCATGGATGGCCAGTCCTAACGTCCATCGCTCTGTATTATGATTCTGAAAGTGGTTGCATTTCTCCAGCCTCACCCCTATATTTTATTATTACCTATTTTTCTCCCCAATTTCGTGGTATCCAAATTGGTAGTTAGTCTTGTCCGTACAGGAGTTGCAGCGATGGGACTCGGGAGAGGCGAAGATCGTGCATCCTCCGAAACACGACCCAGCCAAGCCGCACTGCTTCTTGACAATGCCCGCTTACCCGGAAGCCAGCCGCACCAATGTGTCGGAGGAAACACCGTACACCTGGCAACCGTGTCAGCATGCATGCGCCCAGCCCACCACAGGAGTCGCTAGTGCGCGATGGGACAAGGACATCCCTGCAGGCCAAACCCTCCCCATAACCTGGACGACGCTGGGCCAATTGTGCGCCGCCCCATGGATCTCCCGGTCGCTGCGACAGCCTGTGGACTCTAACCAGGATCTCTAGTGGCGCCACTCGGGAGGCCCAGCCTCATCCCTTCACCAAAACAGTAGTGGGGTGACTAATTGTTCAAACTGCAGATGTTAAGAATAACTTTTAAAACAATTAATTCATTGGTCTTCATTTAAAAAATCTCACTAGTACCTTTATACAAAATGGCACCACTGAATATTGTGATTTTTTGGCTATAATTATGCTATGGTGTCAAGATAGCAAACGTAAGGTTGTAATAAAGGCTGTGTAATGAATTCAGTAGACTTTAGTCAATAATTACCAAGTTAATATCTTGCATTATGACAAGTCACTGCTCATTCGACTCATTTTGTGCAACCACAGGCATGTCATTTTGATGTCATTGAATAGTCAATTTTAGGCATCTTGTCAAACTACTTACTGTAGCATTAGCTGTACAATGACAATGCTGTGTGTACTGATACTAACTGTGTTTTGAATACCAACACTGACTGAGGTAGTCACTATTATAGGCTTTTCCATTTCAGTAACAAGGATGAGTGAATTTATCTTCAAATAAACGTGCAGTAACGTTCCTGACGCCAGGTCACATGAAAAATACAATATTTGCACAGTTTCAATAATAATTCACCTGCAAATCTGTTTTGAGCTTTCCTCTTTTGGGTCACTTTAGCAGACGTGACTCAGAAGGGTGAACATGTGAGAGAAAGGTAAGGGTCTGTTCCACACCTGTAATCTAGGATTACACAAGACTGGATCTCCTTTGAGTGATCACCAGGACATATTTCAAAAATGTATGCGTGTCGGAGGGTGTTATGCCTTTAGTCCAAATTCAAGAAATGCAGCAAAATCTAGCCAAACATTCATTCATAACGATTTCAAGTACTTACTGTGCCCACATTAATGGCTGTGATAACATTTTCTTGCTCAAAATACCTCCACCTACTCACTTATTTTCAGGGAGGGGGGTTTGCAGATACTGATCCACCTTTGGTGATGCAAAACCATGCCAAAAAGCAAAGTGGAGTGTAACCAATGAAACCCAGACAGTGTGGACAGCCAAAAAGCAGTGAAACGAGACAAAAGCCATGGCATTCTTTTCCCCATCTTCATTAGGTACAGAGAGACAGTCACAAATACAGAGTGTGAACATGAGTGTCAGAGCGAGCAGTGTAGTACAGATAGGAAAGGAGTCCAGACAGATGGACAATAAAAAAGGCAGTAACCCAGAAACTCAGCCAGCGTGCTGGCCGCAACTGGGCCAATGACAAAGGGAGATGAGAGAGAAAGGTCCAGAGGGAAAGGGAGAGACAGGCACTGGTGACTAGGAGGAGGGTATGGTTCTTTCTATCTAAAAAGGAAAGGGGGGAGAAGAGGGAGAGAGCACGCAACCGTTGTGGCAGTTCAGGCAGACTGAATTCAGAGTGTATTGGCTTTTCCAGAAATCTAACGAGTCCAATTTATCTGAAATAGAGACGGAGCAATGGCAATTTAACACTTCAAAATAATACTGACACACCATGGTTATTGTCGTCATGGGGTGTAAACTCACAGCAAACCTGCAATCCATGCAAATCCAAAACACACCAAGCGTGACCGGAGTTGAAGGGCAACTCCATTTTTCAGCCTGGTTTTTATAATCTCCAGCACAATACCAGTGTCAACATGTGAAGGCAGCACATTTAAGTTGTTCAAAATGTTAAAGTTAAGTGATTTTCAAACAATGAGATTCACGGTGATGTGGAGAGCAAGCAAATACCCTCTGTTGGGCTAGAAACTCACTGGTGTTTTTTACTAACCCTACCCTGTGATAAGAATAATTTTTTAAAGATCTTTTTATAACCACAGATCATAGAAACACGCTGTTTTCACATATGTAGACACCGGTTTGGTGCTGGAGATGAATGTTAAAAAGTGGTGGAATTGTCCTTTAAGTGTATTACAGTAGAACACCGGGATACTCAAACTTGTAACGGAATTAGACTGAACGAAATCGCCCAACATACACACGAGCTGCAACTCAATAGTTCCAAATGGAATCCCTGAGCTAGACTAGTCAAACGCATTGATATCCATAAAAAGATAACTTGTGTCCACATTTACATGTGGATAAGTAGGCCTGTGACAGCATGTGAGCCATATCTACATAAAGTATCAGTGTTCGTGCCTTGTGTTGTGCCGTTGCCAAGGTGACCGCTCACATCCATTACATTGCAGAAGTGGGTGAAGAAAAAAGGGGAAAGCTCAAGGTCTCAGGATACGTTCTTCTACCACTGCAGATTTACCTGTAGCTACCGTATACTTATATCTACAATGTGCCTATCCCTAGTCAGAATAAAATGGAATGTGTGCATGGGTGTAGATGCATGGAAGTGTGTGTACATGGTAGGCTATGCCTCAATACATTTTCCAGCACAAACAGCCAAAGGCTACCAGAGCACATTCCACTACAATAGTTCCCTAGCAACTCAACTTGTTCCATCCTCTTATGACAGTCGGCATACTGTTACTGAATCATACTGTTATTAACACACGATAGCACACTCCAGTTCAACCCACACCACAACAGGCATCTAAATGAGTATTTACATGGAGGTCATGTCATTGAGGGCATGGTCCAACTCCTCACTAATGGCTTTGTACTTCAATTTCTGTGCATAGAGCTCATCTGTGGGCGCACAGAGGGGAGAGGAGAAAGGGATGAGGAGAGATGCTCTCCATCCCCCTTTGGTGTACAAGACAAAGCCAGAGAGAGGACACAGGCAGGAGAGTACAGTTTATAACAGTACTGTGAATTGCAACAATGTGGCGAGTGAGAGTCTTACCTTCCAGGTCATCAATGGTCTTTTCCAGTTTGGCCACTGATCTCTCAGCAAACTCAGCACGGGTTTCAGCCTATGGGAAAGTAACACAAGTTTATTAAACCCCCCACCACAGCAATACAGGCACATATCACAGCATCAGTCATCCATTCAGAGCTTCATGATAGGTGTTTCCAGGGAATCTCACCTCTTTGAGTTTGTCAGTCAGGATCTTGATCTCCTCCTCGTACTTGTCCTCTTTCTGGGAGTACTGTAGGGGACAAAAGGGGAGGAAGAAAGAAAAGCCAATCAGAGAATCACACGTTGGGAACACTAGGGAGTACTCAGGCTTATTCAGGACAGCACAACAGAGCGTTCATAGAACAGCCAGGATTCTTGTGTCATGTAGTAGAAAGAGTCGAATCACCGCTGCACATTAGTGGAGCCAGAGCGACAAGAAAATGACAAAGCTTAAAACAATAATTCAAATGTGTTTTCAGCTATCAGAAGTACCCGGCAGGCTTATCTAGGACGTACAACACTCCATTTAACTGTCTCTACCTAACATCTTTCCACCTCTTTATTTAACTAGGCAAGTCAGTTAACAAATTCTTATTTACAATTACGGCCTAACCTGGCCAAACCCTAACGACGCCGGGCCAATTGTGCGCCGCCCTATGGGACTCCGAATCACGGATAGTTGTGATACAGCCTGGAATTGAACCAGGCTCTGTAGTGACGCCTCTAGCACTGAGATGCAGTGCCTTTGACCACTGTGCCATTTGGAAGCCTCTAGCAGATGTGTGCTATGCAATATATCAAAAAATAAAATAAGAGGGTGGCGGAGGGGACATCTGCGACTAATGAGAAACAGATACTGACCTGCAAAGAAACCCTCTGGGAAGGGGGTTGGCCTACAATTAGGAGAAACTGATACTTATTATTCCTCATCTCTTTTGAGTACTTAGTCTGGTCATAAGCTTTTAAATGTGGCTGCTGTACTATGAGTTTGTAATCGAAACTCCAGACAGAAGGGGTAACCCAGACATGTCACGGGGCTACCCGTTTAGAATGTTCTCACCACAAAATATGGTGGCGAGAGGAAGTCCAGTCACGGGTAGTGAGAGGATGGAACTAGGTGAAGGTGGGCTGACATTTCAGTTCCCAAATCTAGAATCTGTTAAAGACAGTGCACTAAGTTTCATAGACCTGACGCTTTGCCAAAGTTTTGGCATTTTTTGTTGTTGTTTTGTTTAGGAGTGCAAGGTCGAATTCAGTTTGTGCACACACGCACTTCAGCGAAGGCGTTCCCTAATGGAAATATGCTTCAAAGCACCAATAGGAACTCGCTAGCTCGTGCTTGGCCTACCTCCTTGCTTGTTCTACCCACTATGCTTAATTTGCTCCCACTGTAAATGACACAGATTAACTATCTTGGGTTGGTTATAAATATCTTCGCTACCACCTTTGTGCGGACTGAGCTGCAACAGTGCTTGGGCTCATCAAGCTGTGAATCTTTTGAGAGAATGAGGGAGAGGTGTGTAGACTGAGTGTGACTCAACATGCCTGGGGAGTTTCGAGATGGACCGTTTTTCTATCTGTGCAGCTTCAAATGTAGCTAGAGTTTGGGTGGGAGAAGAATGAAAACAAAACCGGCGTCTCTCGTCGGATGACATCATTGGCAGACACTCGTTTGGCAATGGGAGTTTGCTGAAAAGGCCTCTTTCTCTAAGCTACAGAGCACTGGTGTTGTGCAGTCGTGTCATCACCCTAGGGAGGGGGGGTTTAAGGGAGGTGGGGGTTTGCATTCTTGCAGCTGCAAAGTCAGGGTGTGGCCTCTAATCTAGAAGAGTTTAAGGATTACACCACAGCAGACAACCACCATGCAGACTCTCTCCATGCCCTGAAACGCCTTAGTTAGAACCAGTCCTGGGCCCCTTCAGATGGGAGAGAGGAGTGAATTTTCAGGATGGAGGAAAGAGTCCCTGGTGAGCTGGTTTTGATGCCTGCTTGTATGTACTTCCTCATTCCACCTTTTAAATGGCAACAGGAGAGAACATCTGTGTGTCTGGAACATGGGGCTGGAATTTCCTCAGGGTTGGCAAGCCTTCTAGAGCCGTTAGAGTACTTGTCTCTCTACATTCCAGACAATCTAATGTCTAACTTCGTTGTTGCTTGGGAATTTGTAATGCTGGCAGTTTGATTGGTCGGTTCATCCAAACAGAGATCAGCTTATGTTGCACATGCATGTGGTTATATGAGCAGGAACCAAGCCAAGTTCTGGGAGATGTCTGAAACAACTGACTTGCTGAGGCTGTGGGCAGGATGCAAACCCAGACATTGTTACAAGGCAAACAGGTCTGCCTCTAATTTGATAAATTAAGTAAGTTGATTACACATGACATTATAGACTAAAGTCAAGCATTATGTAGTATATACCAGTACACATGCTTATTAAAACATTACAGAATACTAAGTTTAACTCTTCTTAAAAGGAAACCAAACATTTCAAATTCAGGGTTATGGTCATCATATTGTAGTTAAAGAAATTCACCAGCAACACTCATTTCAGTTCAATAAGGCTTTGGAGGGTTTTAGGTGGTCAATGGACCTGTAGTTGTCTCCAAGACTGGCCTGGGTGCAGTTACGTTCAGTTCAAAAAGCATGCAGGGTTTCCCCTCCCTCCTACCTTCTCAGCTTGGGCTTCCAGGGACTTTAAGTTATTGCTGACATTTTTCAGCTCCTCCTCCAACTCGGCGCATTTGCTGCAGTATTATTTTGTTTTTTTGCGGTTCATTTGGGGTTTTGCCAGGGTTTGGGAATAGGGGGATGAGGGTGGATAGAAGAGGGAAATGAGGACAAAGGTCAATGGATAAGGTGAGGGGCAAGGAAAAGACATGTAACAATGAACAGGGGAATTAGAGGGTGGGGGTAGAGACAAAACAGACGGAGAGATTTACAAAGAGAAAAACGAGGAGAGAAAGGCATGGACTTTAACCTCGGAGGAATGGGACCCAGACCACAGCCATTCTGCTACAAACTAAATCATATCTCAACAATACAAAGCATAGACTTATAGAAATCCCTGATAAACCAAGGGAAAATGTTTGCGGTCAAATACTCTTAGTAAACTTGGAATACGGAGCGCCTGTAGGTCGGGTAAATTCATGCGGATGGTATGCAGAGCGTTTGAGAGAAGTGAAAAGGAGCACACATGAGAAGGGGAAAGGATCGCGGAGGCAGCAGCTATACAATTACAGCAGTCAGTCATGCAGCCAGATGAACGCGGGAATTTATGTTAGCGAGGGTAGGAGGACTGCAAATCCCTATGTGCATTCCTGGTCCTCACAAACCAGGTTCAGAGGGTCGTGTTTATGGATGTCTGAAATGAAGACCCCAGTCAGACCCTTCGAGGGTCCCCATAAGGCACCATTCGGTGTCCTGTAGTTGGTAAGAACAGTGAGAAAGGGGGGGGGGTACCTTGTCCTCAGAGGCCTGCAGGCTCTTCAGTGACTGGTCGAAACCTCTCAGCTGCTCCTCCAACCTCCGGGCGTTGCTGTTAGTGAGTGGGAGGGGGGAGGGTCACATGACACAGAAGCGCATGCAGAAAGAGAGAAAAAGACAAGGACAGAGAAAGACAAGATAGAGGGGAAAGAGAAAATGGTAACCGACATGTCGGTATGGTAAACCCAGGACACATGCACACACAACAGGCACATACATATGGGGAGAGGGGGAGAACAGATTGGATATTGTCATGGTACTGTTACAGCATTCCCACTTTTACACTAATGATAACGTGCTAGTCCAAGGTAGTGCTAGCAGACATTTGAATACATATTTCCTATTACAGCTAATTACAAAAGTAACAGTATCGTTCTGTTGCATAGTAAACGCAGCAGATACACCTCCAGTTTACCGTTTAGTAACAAATCTCCAAAACAAGTAAAAAGTGACAAAAGTGGGTGTGCAGTTCCTACTGTGACGAGCGAACGCGTCGTGCAAAGCCGTTGGGGCCAGTTAAGTAACGCCATGCAAAAGGTGTGGCTGAAACCCATTGTGGCTTTAAACGTACTTCTGCAGTGTAAGAGTGAGGGAACTGGTGGGTGTTTTTATGTGTTCTGCTACAAGCTTAAGCCGATGCAGTGTACGACTAACGGAAAGGTACAGGGAGACTGATTAAGTATGTGAGAAAGCGGCTCACCCCTCGGCCAGCTCCGCCCTCTCCTCTGTACGCTCCAGATCACCCTCAATGATCACCAGCTTACGAGCCACCTGTAGGGGTAGAGGCAGAGAGAAAAGGAAGTGAAACATTTGATAAGAGCAAGAGAAAGAGAGAACATAAATGGTGATGCACGGTCCAAGACTTCTTCAGAAGCCACATCAGAGCCTTGTTCTAGATGTGTGACCGTGTGTTGGGGGGGTCTGATCAGCTCACCTCCTCATACTTGCGGTCGGCCTCCTCAGCAATGTGCTTGGCCTCCTTCAGCTGGATCTCCTGCATCTCCATCTTCTCCTCATCCTTGGAGGCCCTGTTCTCAATCACCTTCATACCCCTGAGAGAGAGAGAGGTAGAGAGAGGTAGGCATGAGTGTCAAAAAAGTGTTTTGGCCTTAATTACCATATTACACAGTGTATTGCAGGCCTTAGCTTTCTGCAGAGGAAATACTATAGGAGAGAAACAGGTGAGCACATCTCTCTGTATAGTCTGGTGGCGAACTACCTCCACAGCTCCCCTCTTCTGCTGATATGTGGTGTCAGGACCCTATAATGCAGGCCAGATCTGAGGGGCACTGATGCAAAGATGTCAGGGGGCAGTGTGCGTGAGAAAGTGTCCTAGCATATATAGACAAACCTGTTCATTATCCACAGGGTACACCCTCAAATAGGCTAATTCCAGCTCACACCCACCAATGACCTTGCCCCACAACAGGAAGTGGCGTGACCCGGTGAAGACTGAGAACACCGCCCCACCTCCAAAAGACAAACACACACCTCTCGCTCTCATCTGCAGCTTTCTCTGCCTCCTCCAGTTTCTGCAGAGCGGTGGCCAGTCTCTCCTGGGCCCTGTCCAACTCCTCCTCAACCAGCTGGATACGCCTGTTCAGAGAGGCCACCTCAGCCTCAGCCTGGATGGGGACAGAGAGGTTATTATTGTACACCATAAGCTCACAAATACCATTTGAGACACCACATTATGACATACCGGTACCTTTAAATGATAAGGACATATTTCACACCACCTCAAACTTTGATATAGAGAAGGATTATAGATGTAGCCTACAATCACATAACACACTGGTAGAGTGAGAGTTACTATGACATAACAACCAGCAGTTATACAAAGACACACACACACAGGCCTGTTAAAGGATACACCTCTCCCTCAGCCTGTATGTGTGGGTGAGAGAGAGAGAAAGAAGCAGCACTCTCCACTGAACTGGAACAGAGTAGGGAAAGTGTGTGCTCGCAGAGTCTTTAATGGACACCAACCCGTCACATTTCATCACCATAAGAGTTGGATACACTAAACGCACACAGCGAATCTCTCCCCGACTGATGTGCTGGTGTATGGGTTAGACATGCCAGTGGTCTCCATGTCCATGAATGGCACTAATTGGGCACACCAGCCTAGATGACTGTGCTGCCTACCCTGGGTGGGTCAGGTATGGAAAAACAAGGGAGAGAGAAAATGCACTGAGACGGATGAGGGAAAGGTTAAAGCACTTGGAGTGAATAAATGTTTTAGTGCCTTGTGTAGAGAGTAGCCTGGCTGTTCTCACTCTCCATGCCTTGAAGCAGAGGAATAATGCGGTGTCAGAGAGAGAGAGCAGAAGACAAAGAGCAGTGAGAGAAGGAGAGGAGGCTTATTAAGCCTTAGATAGCCACAACCAGATGGCCAGATCAGAAGATGGACCAGAAGGAGGCCAACACTGACACAGCTCAGTATATACTGTGAAGCACATTGAGGATTAGGACAGTCTGTTACTTGTAATACCTCCATGTTCAGTTGCTAAATTATATGCATTTACCATCTAGTAAATGTGGATGAGACAAATCAGAAATGGGTAAAGCGTTTGACTGACTATAGAGCTGGGCGCCATGATGCTGCTGCCACTGTTTACAAATACTGCCCAGGAGACGCTAGCATGACGGCCATGGAATCATGTCAGCAAAGAGTATCAGAAGCATTTAGGTTGAAACCACAAGCTCTCCTCTATGGCTTTGGGTAAGACCATCTGTCAAATGAAAACCATGTAATCTAACGCTGCAATATTGAGACACAGACCACCAAACTGAAAACAGAAGGGGAGCATAAAGCAACGAAAGCACAGCACCTTTCAGATGTAGATGTATACGGCAACACTTTAACTACCCCTACTACACACACACAACAACCACAGGCAACCTGCTGTGGCTGCATGAAAGAACGACTTCGGAGCACAGTCAAACCGGTTGCCATGGCACTGGCATGCACGTGTTTGACAGTCTTCACGAGGAATGGGCCTCTCGCCAACGTCGGCCAGCGCCATAGAGATATGCAAATTGGCACCCCCTCACACCCTTGAAATAGCTTTCTGTCACCAAAGACAAGAGTGCTATTAGTTAGCTTCTTCCGGTCTGACCAAGCACATTCTGGAGGTGGTATTCTGTAGCAATGGTGGTGGGTGTATGAGTTAATATACCATTCTAGATTATTGGAAGTGAGGAGCATGCGTATGCATCTTCAAATTCCTCTATGGAGAACGCTGTAGCGCAGAGACATTTCAGCTCTAGACCTGAGAATGAGGTGTCTCTAGTTAGCTTGGTGGTGTTTAGTGTTTGTACACCTTATGACCAAGATGCAACATGATCCGAGTCTTCAGAAGAGCTCATGTAG